>NW_028261382.1:59803860-59998860 GCF_051295495.1 Thamnophis sirtalis
TTAAAAACGCATCCCTCCCACCAGGAAGTCCCCAAAACTAATTTCACCTTATTCGCCCAACCGCGGAAGAGTAACTTTGTTAAGCATTAACCACTGAATGCTGTCCAGAAACAACTGGATTAGGCAAAAAAACAAACAAAAAAAAACCAGATTCTGCAGAAGAATTTAAAAAAAAAAAGCAACAGCAAAAGTCCTTCGTCATTTCTTGGACATCTTCTCCCCGTCTCCCACCCAAAAACCCCAAATCTCCTCTGGCCAGAAGAAGTAGTTATTGCTGTCCTAACGGAGCAGAGATGCCACCTACGATATAGACAGAAGCTGTCGCGGGGCCGGTACCAAAAATAAAACGGAGGGGGGACGGGACGGGGATGGGACCGGGGAGCCGGCTCGTGGAAATTTGAAATGTAACAGGACTTAGCAATAAATAACAGCGCCCTTTTTGAGGTCTCTGAGCCAGGGAGGGCAGAAGGAAGGCGGTCAAGCCCGACGGAAAAGGTTATCTGGTGCCTTCTGGGACCAAAATTTTTTTTAAAAAAAAAAAAAAAAAAAAGGAAGATGGGACGGAAAGAGAAGAAGAGGTGACCGGTGAAAAGGTTCGGCCGCAGTGCAAGTTACATGTTGAATCCATAAACCGGCGTCTGGCTGAATCCGGGTGCTGTCGGGTAGGCGTACGGGAAGTTGGCCTGGGGAGGAACGGCATTGGGGCCGGCCGTGAGCATCAGTTGCTGGCCTGGAAAGGAGGCAGAGAGGTTGGTTAGACAAGAACAAGCCAACTCACCTGGACAAACCCTTTGGGCATTTGGGGCCTGGAAGCATAAATCAGAAGGTGAATGGTGGAGGGAGCTGGGAAGGTCTAGATCAGGGGTGTCAAACTTCATTTCATCGAGGGGCGCGTCAGGGCTGTGTTTGACCTCTGGGGGCGTGGCCAGCTTGATGTCACTCATCGAGGTTTCATTTTCAGCCATGTCGGTGTTGTGGCCCACCAGCAGAGCCGGCAGCAGATTCGGACAGTGAGGAGGTTGGGGAGGAACATGGCCAGTCCTGGAGTCTGGGGAAGGGTCTGATAAGAGCTCTGTGTCGGAGGCAGAGAGGGGGCCAGGGCCGTCTGCCAGTTATCAGCTGCCTTCGGAGTCAGACATCAGTGAGGCAGAAGAACAGCTGGAGCCTGTTCCCATTTTGCGCATGCGCAGAGCTGCCAGACGAAGGGAAGAGCTAAAGAACAAGGGTCGACTTGGGAGTAAGGCCACAGGTGGACAATGAATGGCCCCTCCCAGAGGAAATAAATAAAAGAGGAGTGAAAGGGGAGTGGAGTTTGCAGGAGGCAATTATTTCCTTCCTGCATTCTTGCCAAGTATGTTGGCGTCTGAAAGATATCGGCCTGGCCACTCTCCAAGCCTGATCAAGGTGGGTAATTGTGAATATATCTTGAAAGACTTTGGGAGAAGAAAGACTTTGCTGGAGAGGAATTCACTGTAAATTAAATAAAAGGGGTTTATCAGGACTCGGACTCGGCTTCGTGCTGCTGGGGAAGCCTAGGTGAGAACAATCGGCGCATGCAAGCTCTGTTTTGAGCCGCAATGACCTCCTGCAGCGAAAACGGAGCTCAGGAGGGCTGTGCGTGACCTCCCTGCGTTCCTTTTTAGCTGGCAGAAGCACTGTGGGGCTGGTCCTTGGCTGTTTCCAGGGTGGGATCCGCCGCCACCACAGTTTGGTGAGTGAGTTTGACACCCCTGATCTAGGTTATCAAAGAGAAGGACTGGGATGGGGTGAAGGGACATTCGTCGCTGTCTTCTGAGACTTGAGGGGCAGTCCACCGAGAAGAGAGAATTGACCTACTCTCCAAAGAAGCTGAAGACGCTTTTGGATGAGAAGGCAAAGGTTTTTCAAAGGGGGGGGGGGAGGGCCAAGAAAGTCCATGGGACGACAGGAGGGCGTCAGCAATAGAGCAGATGGGGGGAATATTTATAGAATAGCACGGGGAAACCACTCTGACGTACCAGGGCCTCCTTCTCTTCAGTTGGCACAGTAAGCAAGTACGGTTTACTTTGAGCATCTAAGGTGAGGCCTACCACAGAAGGAAATCTAGATTAAGGGAATCTTTTTAATGTTAAGATACAATATACAGAAGTGGCCAAAATTGTGGAAACCTTTTGGGGGGGAAAGTGTATTTTTGAGGTTTGGTGACTAATAACACCGCTTTTGGTTTTTTTAAAGTAGTACCATAAAATTGTAGATCAAGAGAAAGATAATTTAATCAAGAATGTAATGCGATAACTTTTATGAAGGATTTGCTAGTAGAATAGCCGTTATAAAGAAGAAAAGTAAAAGGAGATATACAAAAGTTATCACCGTAGAAAAAATGAGGTATACAAAAATTATGTCAGTTAGTACTGTGTTTCCCCGAAACTACGACATGTCCTGATAATAAGGCCATGCCATATTTTTTGGGTGGGCCAAAAAATAAGCCCCCTGGACAACCCCACCTCAAGCCAGGCAGAGCACCACTCACCAACCTAGTGATATCCCAAAAGCGCCAAGCCACAGGAGCCGGGGGAAAGAGAGGGCAAAGGCGCTCATATTGCTTGCCGCCTTCGGGATACTGCTTGGTTGGTGAGTGGCGCTGTGACCAATTAAAGCGGAGGGTTGTCGGGCGGCTGCTCTCACAAGCAGCCACCCGGCAACCCCTCTTTCCAACCAGGCAGAGCGCCACTCACCAACCCAGTAATATCCCAAAGGTGCTAAGCTGCGTGGCGCTGTGCCCGGCTAGAAAGGGAGGTTGCATGAGTGCCTGTTCCGCTCCCAGCTCACGTGCCTCCCAGCCTCACCATGCCGTGGCCCAGGTCTCCCTGCAGGGCCAGGGTGCCGCTGCCATCGCCCTGCCACCGCTGCGGCGCTCCGAGCATAACCAGCTTCCAAACTCCGGAGATCCGCTGCCGAGTCTTCCAGCAGTGGCCGCTCTGGGACAACCCTCTATGGTTGTGGGACGGCTGCCGGAAAAGAGTCTACCAACAGCCGAGTCCATAACCATAGAGCATAGTCCCAGAGCAGCTGCTGCTGAAAGACTCGGCAGCAGATCTCCGGAGTTTGGAAGCCGGTTATGCTCGGAGCGCCGCGGCGGTGGCAGGGCAATGGCAGCGGCACCCTGGCCCTGCAGGGAGACCTGGGCCACGGCATGGTGAGGCCGGTTATGCTCGGAGCGCGGCGGTGGAGGTGGCACCATGGCCCTGCACTGAGAGCTGGGCCAGGGCATGGTGAGGCTGGGAGGCAGGTGAGCTGGGGCAGAACAGGTGCTCGCGCAACCTCCCTTTCCAGCCCAGCAGAGCGCTACGCAGCTTAGCACCTTTGGGATATTACTGGATCGGTGAGTGGTGCTCTGCCCGGCTGGAAAGGGAGGTTGCTGGGCAGCTGCTCATGAGCGTGGGCACCTCATGGCTGCTGTGTTGCGTTGCTGCGACAGCACAACACAGCCATTTGCCCCTGAGGCTGCGCCCGCTCGCAAGAGAACAGCCACCCGGCAACCTCAAACCAATAAGCGCTCCCCCCCCGATAATAAGGCCCAAGCAACATTTTGGGAGTCAAAAGAAAATAAGACCGTGTCTTATTTTTGGGGAAACATGGTACTTACTGTGTTTTCCCAAAAATAAGGAAGGGTCTTATTTTCTTTTGACTGCCAAAATAAGCGCTTGGCCCTTATTTTCGGGGAGGTCTAATTATTTTTGAGGTGCAGGAGGCGGCGAGCGTGGTCACCTCATGGCTGCTGCTGTGTTGCAATATTTTTGGGAAGGGCTTATTTTCAGGGGAGGGCTTATTTTAGTCCATGCGCTCAAAAGCCTGATTGGGTTTATTATTTGGGGAGGTCTTATTTTCAGGGAAACAGAGTAGTTGGGTCACCTTTAGCATGAATTATGGCTTTACAATGTCTTCTATGGAGAGAACCAAGTCTTTTAGTTCTGCAGCTGTTATAATGTGACACCCTGATTGAATGATTGCTTCTATTAACTGGGTTTCATTCAACTGACTTAACAAGTTTCTTTAATCGGCTCCGTAGATTTTCAATTGAGTCAAGCAGGTCTGGGCTATTCCCAGGTCATTCCAGCAGTGGAATATCATTATCTTGAAACTCTCCCCCCCCCAAAAAAAAGTGGTGTTATTAGCCATCAAACCTCAAAAATAGACTTTCCCCAAAAGGTTTCCACAATTTTGGCCATTACTGTAGAAAGAACATCCGCTGGAACAAAACTGGAGTTAGATCTGTTAGTTTTTCATCCCCAGCCTAAGCAAAGAATTAATTTTGCCACACGTCAAACACACAAGGGGAGGTTAACAGTACACATGCCTCATGCAGGGACACCTCTCCCCCCCCCCCCCCGTGTCAACACTATGCCCGCAGGCAAACTGACCTCGCCATCTGGAGTTTCCTTTAATGGGGACCTAGAAGGTAATGGTCAGTAAAATCTACCTTTTGCCAAATGCGGCTCAAGCGAGATTTTAGGTTGGTTGAGAAACACGGTTTCATGTCTCAAGCAAAAATCTACTCCCTTTCGCCCCTCGCCCAAGATTACATCCCACAACTTCTTATTCCTTTTGGAAGGAAATTTCTTCCCCCCCCAAAAAAAAGTCATGGAAGCGCACTATTGCAGGCTAACTCTGCCCACTGCCAGGAGTTCGATTCCATCAATCCTGACCGGCTCAAAGTTGACTCAGCCTTCCATCCTTCCGAGGTCGGTAAAAGGAGGACCCAGATTGTTGGGGAAAATATCCTGACATTATAAACTTGTTTTGAGTGTGCTGTAAAGCATCGTGAAGCGGTATACAAGTCTTAGTGCTCTTTTAGTCCTTCCTTCTTTCCCTCCCTCCCTCCCCTGGTGGTGCAGTGGCTAGAATGGAGTATTGCAGGCTAACTCTGCCACAGTCTGCAGTTCAATCCCAATGGGCTCAAAATTGACTCATCCTTCCGAGGTCAGTAAAAGGAGGATCCAGATTGTTGGGGAAAATACCCCGACATTATAAACTTGTTTTGAGTGTGCTGTAAAGCACCGTGAAGCGGTATATAAGTCTTAGTGCTACCTTAGTCTTTCCTTCTTTCCCTCCCTCCCTCCCCTGGTGGTGCAGTGGCTAGAATGGAGTATTGTAGGCTAACTCTGCCACAGTCTGCAGTTCAATCCCAATGGGCTCAAAATTGACTCATCCTTTTGAGGTGGGAAAAATGAGGACCCAGATAGTTGGGAGGCAATTGGCTGATTCTGGAAACTGCTCAGAGAGAGCTGGAAAGAACTGGGAAACCGTATATAAATCTATTGCTATTAGGAACAATGACACCCCAAACCTTATCCACATTCAAACATAGCAGTAGACTTATATACCGCTTCATAGGCCTTTAAGGCCTCTCTAAGCGGTTTACAGAGAGTCAGCATATTGCCCCCAACAATCTGGGTCCTCATTTTACCCACCTCGGAAGGATGGAAGGCTGAGTCAACCCTGAGCTGGTGAGATTTGAACCGCTGACCTGCTGATCTAGCAGTAGCCTGCAGTGCTGCATTTAACCACTGCGCCACCTTGGCTGGAAGCTCCCTATGTAATTACAGATGCACTCTCTCTCTTTCTCTCTTCCTCTTCCTCTTTTTTCTTTTTTCTTTCTCCTTCTTCCTCTCTCTCTCTCTCTCTCCCTCTCTCCCTGAATTACAAGCTGGTTTTTTGACAAAAAAAGGTAAAGTGGACAGAGGACTAGAGCCAAGGAACTGGCTCAAAAAAACCTCTTGAGGTTGTAAACCCCGAGAAATGTTGCAAGACTTATGCAAAGTAAGCCAGACGTTTATCAATGACTGTGTCTTAAAACCTTAGGGGGAAAAAAATAAAACGAGCGAGCTAAATTTCCTCTAGAATACTTATTCCAGAGGTGGGTTCCTACCAGTTTGCACCTATTCGGTAGAGCTGGTTTGTCAAATCTACCGAACCGGTTAGAAGAGGTTCCACCAGTGGACCCGGAAAGCAGTCCACCCCTACAGAAGAGGTTCCAAATTTTTTTGAAAACCACCACTGACTTATTCGTAGGAATCAGGAAGGGAGCAGAAGAGTTTAAGATTAAATGAAGTCATCAAAATTTATGGAAGGCCCAGGAAACATTTTTTTAAAAAATATCTACTTACCAAATACTATAGGAGTAGGTTCTGCTACTTGCTCCTCGTCTTTCCTCAGACTTTCCGAAGCATCGAGTTTATCCACCTACGTTACAAAAGGAAACAGGATACGTTCAGGAAAGGCCCCGAGGCAGCCTGATGGCCATCCTTAACCTTACCTTTCCCCAGGTAAGTTCCAAACTCTTAAGGCAGTTTCAAGTTGCCAACCGCTTCGGTTTTAGAGGTCTCTGAGATGGGATAGACTGGTGGACACGTTGCCCATTTGGGAGCCAACTGCTAAGGGGTGGAATTTGCTAAAGATTTGGACCGAGAGGCGAGCAAGGATGGGATAAGTCAATAGGGCAGGATTAACCAGAGAGGGCCGCGGATTAGATTTCCTTTCAAAGCTATCCGTGGGTCCCAAAGAGAGGGAAAATTTGTGGGGTGAGGGAGCACCTATAAATAAGGTAGAGAGCAGGTCTGATCAAGGCTTCCCAAGAGCATGAAGCAAACTCCTTGGCCCGACAAAAAACCCTTTTATGAATTGACTGTGAATTCTGCTCATTCACATCCAGCAAAGTCTTTCAAGGGAGGATTTACAGTCACAGACCTTATCTGCCTTGGAGAGCTGCCAGGCCAATATCCGCAGAACTTGGCAAGGAGTCTCAGAGAATCACGAACCAATGAAGCGAACTAATTGTCTCCTGCAAACTCCACTCCCCTTTCGCTCCTCTTTTATTTCCTCTGCGAGGGGACATTCATCGTCCACCTGTGGCCTTACTCCCAAGTCGACCCCTGTTATTTAGCTGTTCCCTTCGTCAGGCAACTCTGCGCATGCGCACACTGGGAACAGGCTCCAGCTGTTCCTCTGCCTCACTGATGTCCGACTCTGAAGTCAGCTGATAACTGTCGGATGGCCCTGGCCCCCTCTCTGCCTCTGATACAGAGCCCTCATCAGACCCTTCCCCAGACTCCAGGACTGGCCCATGTTCCTCCCCAACTTCCTCACTGTCTGAATCTGCTGCCAGCTCTGCTGGCGGGCCACAATAGCGGTGGGTGTTCTTGCCAAATGGCAGCTGGGCAAATTAAACCTGCTTCTACCAATCTATATCATGCATATGGCTGATCCCAAACCACTCATTTATTTATTTATCAACAGGTAAACTGGCCACAGGTAAACTCTTGAGTACTTTCGAATGGGAAGAGTTAAGAATCTAGCAGGCAGAACCAGAGGTGGAGTGAAGTGAGTCCTCAGCCTAGAATCGTTACGTTCTCACAAACGGTCTAAGCCCGCCCTCTCTTGAATTCCACTGGCCCTTATCGGCCGCCAATCTAGGGCAGGCATTCCCACGGTACGGCCAAAAGCGTTCAGGCTTTGTTAATAGGAGGAAATGTCTTTCGGGAACTAGCTGTTAGGTGGAGGTTTGAGTGATGGGCGTTAAACTTAAAGAGTCAGAGGAGGAAAAGTTTATAACTAAGTTCCGTGTACTAAATTAGTTCTTATTTTAAAACCAGGCTTATGGTGCATGCAGTTTCTCGAAGACTGAAGGCTTAGTAGACACTGATCACTTGCAAAACCCAACCAGACTTCAACCTGAGAAGGCCCACAATGGACACTTTGGAGTAAATCTTATCATTTATTTAGTGAACAGATGGGGGGAGGGGTATACAGATAGTCCTTGACTATTGTTTCACTTAGTGACTGTTTGAAGTTACAACAGCACTGGAAAAACCACTTTTGACCATTTTTCATACTTACAACCCCTTGCAGCACACACACACACACACCCATGGTCGCGTGATTTACCATTCGGATGCTTGATAATGGATTCATATTTATGACGGTGGCAGTTTCCCAGGGTCACATTTTGCGACCTTCTGACAACGGCAGAGATTGTCTTAAAACTGTGGCGAGGAAGGTCATAGAATTGGGTCAAAGCTCACTGAACAACAGTCTCGCAAAGCAACAAAAAATTGTGAATATAAATCAGGGACTACCTGTATGTATTTTTGATATGTTCCACAGAATAAGTAGCTAGGTTTTTCCCCCCACTAATAGCCAGAAGTACTTTAGGTAGATCTGTAATTCCAGGATTAGGAAAGATGACCGTGGGATTAAGAATCCTTCAAGAATGATCCAGTCTATCAGATACCGTATTTTTTAGAATATAAGACACAGCTCCCCCCCCCCTAAGAGGGTGCAAATTTGGGTGCGTCTTATACACTGAATGTAGCCTCACCCACTCACCACCCCCAACCCTTTTGGCCTCTGCCTCCCAGCAATTTATCTCCTTGCAACAAACAGGAAAAATGGGGCTTGCAGAGGCTGCAATAGGCTATAGCAATCCCTGCAGCCTGAAACAGCTGATCATTGGGAGGCCTGGGCTTAAACTGAAATTGAAAGTGAAACTTGCTGTTTGCTGCAAGGAGGCAAATTGCTGAGAGGCAGAAGCAGATATTTTTTTCTTCTGCTAATCAGGCTGTTTGCTGTTTTCTTCTGCTAATCAGGCTGCTTGCAAGAAGGTAAATCAATAACTATAAATGCCTATAGAAGGTTCAAATTATTAGACTTATTTTTTAAAGACTGCTTTATTATTGTTCTAGACAGCTTAGCAAAATGAAGAAGCTTTTTAGAATAAATGCTTGATCTGAAGAGGCCCAGTGCTATTGTATCTTCTTTTAAATAGCAGAGAATAACTATACTTCCAGAAAGCATAGCAATTTAACAGCATCTGTACAAGTATAATCTGAAATATAACACCACAAACAGTGTACATCATCTGTACTGTTTGCTGTTTGTTGCAAGGAGGCAACTTGCTGGGAGGCAGAAGCAGATTTTTTCCCCTTGTTTTCCTCCCCCAAAACTAGGTGCTTCTTATACTTTGGAGTGTCTTATACTCTGAAAAATACGGTATATATTGAACATATATTATACCACTGAACGCTTTTTTTAGTCTTCAATGAAAACTAGACGTTGTTACAAATAAGTAAATATTTGGGGTTTTCCTTCCCAATGAAGCAGATAAAAGTCAGGCTGGATTTTCCCAAGTTCTTTATGAAGTGATATTCACTATGATATTAGTTTAGATGAAGCTAAATTATTCTGCTTTTGGTTGCAAGCTACAGCGCGATGGCTGGATCTTTCGATCTACTTTTAAGGACACCAATTAAAAACAACAAAAACGAGCAGGTAAAACTAGAGAGAACGGTCACCTTATTAAACAGACCATCAACCTGTAAAGAAAATTAAAGAGGGGAATATTTAAAATCAAAAAAAGGTCACAAAATCCAAGTTTAAGACAAACGCAAAAGGAAAGGTAACACTGGGGGAGAAACAGAAGAACGCCACGGAGTTAGGAAAGGAGAAGAAAGAGGGACATGAGCTGTGAGGATTGGCAAACCCTGTCTTTTACTCAATGTTTAATGTCAATTTATAGATATGATGATGATAATAATAATAAAAGAAATAATAACAATAATAATTTTTTAAAAAAACAGTGAAACCCATTGGCATTAGGGCACTTGGTACCATGTCCAAGAATTTTACAAAACATAAAGAAATTGTAGCTTCCTGTAATAACACCAGTGGAACTGCAAAAAACTGTGCTTACTCAGAACATTGTATATTTTAAGAAGGTACTTGGTTGATACCTAGGACGCTGACAGCAAACTGTATCAACCATTAGCACTAGTCACTGGTATTTGTAATGCAATTTTGAATGTTCAGTTGGCTGAGTTTCATGTTTAATGAATAAAGTATATTATTATAATAATAAATTTTAAGAAGATACTTGGTTGATACCTAGGACGCTGGCAGCAAACCGTATCAACCATTAGCATCAGTCACTGATATTTGTGAATGCATTTTTGAATGTTCAGTTGGCTGAGTTTCATGTTTAATGAATAAAGTAAATAATCATCATCATCATCATCATCATCATCATCATCATCACCACCACCACCACCATCATCACCATCCTAGCACACTGGCAGAACCTGTATCAACTATTAGCACCAGTCAATGATATTTGTGATACATCTTTAAATGTTCACTTGACTTAGTTTCATGTTTAATGAATAAAAGAAATAATAATCGTATATTTTAAGAAGGTACTTGGTTGATACCTAGGAACGCTGGCAGCAAACCATATCAATTATTAGCACCAGTCAATGGTATTTGTAATGCATTTTTGAATGTTCAGTTGGCTGAGTTTCATGTTTAATGAATAAAGTAAATAATAATAATAACAACAATAAAAACAATAAAAACGACAACAATAATAATAATAATCATCCTAGGACGCTGGCAGCAACCCGTATCAATCATTAGCACTAGCCGATGGTATTTATGATGCGTTTTTAAATGTTCAGTTGGCTGAGTTTCATGTTTAATGAATAAAGTATATAATAATAATAATAATAATAATAATAATAATAATAATAATAATAATACCCTGTTTCTCCAAAAATAAGACCCCACCGGAAAATAAACCCTAGCATGTTTTTTTAGGATGTTCACAATATAAGCCCTCTCCCAAAAGAAGCCCCAGTTAAGATCATCAGACAGAGGGGCGCAATTAGTACTGTATTTTCCCCAAAATAAGACCTAACCAGAAACTAAGACCAAATGCATCTTTTGGAGCAAGAAAAATAATATAAGACCTGGTCTTATTTTTGGAGAAACGCAGTAATGATAAATAGCTGATTTATCTTTGTGGACAGTGTATTTGTGCTTTGGAGACTGAAAAGGCTTCAGCTGCACTAACAAATCTGAAAATTAGAACAACAGAGTAATCAAGACAGAGCTGAAACTAGGAACGAGTTTGCTATGATGGTGCAACAGCCTTGGAATAATGTTACTGATGAAAACACTGCATTTTTTTTAGATGCAACGTTATCATTACATGCAGTCCTTGACTTACAACTGTTTTGTTTAGTGACCGTCTGAAGTTACAACGGCACTGGAACAAAAAAAGGGGATGGGACATAGGACCATTTTTCAAACTCGCCACGGTTGAAAGGTCACATGAGCAAAATTCTGGTCGCTTGGGCAACTGTTTCATATTTATGACGGTCGCAGTGTCCCGGGGTCAGGTGATTAAGGCTTAAGTGTGACTAACTTAATGACTGCCGTGATTCACTTAATAGCGGTGGCATATAGTAAAAACGGAGCCAAGCTCTCGTCAGTGTTTAAAACATCATCCAGAATTAAATCAGAGTCCATGACAGAGCTTTCCAAGATGTGCCAACCTGTCTCTCTTAATAAATTGGAAGTTTGAGGAAAGCTCTGCCTTGGACTCTGATTTAACGGGGTGCTGGCGAGCTCTCTTAACAACTGCCTCGCTTGGCAAACAGAAATTTGGGGCTCTATCGTAGTCGTAAGCTGAGGGCTACTTGTATTTCCAGGCCATGGCGCTTCTCAATTTTTTTTTAAAAAAATAAACCCAGCTCCAGGCAACTAACGCAGGTCCCACTCGCTGCTGAAATTGTGCCTGCCAGGCTGAGATCAATGTTTAATTACAGGCATTAAGCAATCCACCTCTCCAAAGAGTGATCAGCAATCAACAGCTTTAATTAAGCGAATGAGGCAATGGTGCTGGTGGCCCCCTGGCACTCAAGAAGTCTTAAGTCATCCAGCAAGTTTTTGACAAGTCTCAGTTTCTCTCTCTCTCTCTTTCATTCTCTTTCTCTCTTCCACCCTCTCTCCCTCTTTCATTCTCTCTCTTCCTCCCCCCCTCACTCCCTCTTTCATTCTCTCTCTTCCTCCCTCTCTCTCTCCCTTTCATTCTCTCTTCCTCCCTCTCTCCCTCTTTCATTCTTTCTCTCTTCCTCCCACTCTCTCTCTTTCATTCTCTTTCTCTCTTCCTCCCTCTCTCCCTTTCATCCTTTCTCTCTCCCCCTTTCATTCTTTCTCTCTCCTTTCCTCTCTTTCTCCCCCTTTCATTCTTTCTCTCTTCCTCCCTCTCCCTATCAATCTATCTCTATATCTCTATCTAGCTATATCTACCCTGTTTTCCCAAAAATAAGACCTACCTGGATAATAAACCCAATTAGACTTTTGACCACATGCGCTAAAATGATATCTCCCCCAAAAAAAATAAGCCCTCCCCAAAAATAATGCAACACAGTAGCAGCCATGAGGTGACCATACAGGCGCCTCCTGCACCTCAAAAATAATAAGAACTCCCTGAAAATAAGGCCAAGTACTTATTTTGGGGGGGTCAAAAGAAAATAAGACACTGTCTTATTTTGGGGAAACATTCTATCTATCTATCTATCTATCTATCTATCTATCTATCTATCTATCTATCTATCATCTATCTATCTCTTTCTATCTATCATCTATCTATCTATCTATCATCTATCTATCATCTATCTATCATCTATCTATCTATCTATCTATCTATCTATCTATCTATCTATCTATCTATCTATCTATCTATCATCTATCTATCTATCTCATTTGTCTGTCTATATTTATATCTAAGTATCTATGTACCTATCTTTATGTCTCTGTCTATGTCTGTCTATCTATTTTTGGGGAAGCCTTTCCTTTGGATTGGGGCAAGACCCTTCCTTGCAGAGAAAGCTGTACTTACTTTGGTAAGGTACTCCCTCATCACCTGAATGAAGTAAGGCATCGCAAAGTCCATAATGTTGTGTCGCCATGCCAACTCCAGGACCACATCTGGATGCAGCAAGTCGTAACACGTGAAGAGAGAAGCTGCAAAACACTCTTTCTTGTCTTCCTCCAGGAACCACTGAAGGAGCTTCTCAGCCAGTTCGGGGTCTTTGGACTCAGCTGCATATTGCATGGCATCCTAACGAAAACCAACGTGGCACTTAAAATAGCTCTGCATTATTTTTATTGCAAAAACCTCCGTCCTTCGTCAATATGAGTATATACCTAATTTTGTCTTTATTTATTTATTTACTTATTTTTGTCATGTTTAGGTAGTGTAACATTGGAGGTGGTAACCCCTTTAAGAGCTGTATGCAATGAAATTTCATTTTTAACGTGTGCCAGTTAGTATACATTCAGTGACCATAAAGGTATTCTATTCTATTTCATTCTATTCTGTTCTGTTGAGCTTGTTAAGTGACCGTTCAAAGTTACCTCAATAAAAGGTACTACTTATGACCCGGAATCAAAACCCCAGAACCACACCCGCCCAGGCCCATTTTGCAAAAGATACTAACTGTTCTGACCCAGGCTTTCCGAGGGCATGAAGCAAACTCCTTGTCCCCACAAAAAAACCCCTTTGATTAATTTGACTGTGAATTCTGCTCATTCACATCCAGCAAAGTCTTTCGAGGGAGGATTTACGGTCACAGACCTTATCTGGCTTGGAGAGCTGCCAGGCTGATATCTGCAAAACTTGGCAAGGAGTTTCCAAACCAATGAAGCAAACTAATGGTCTCCTGCAAACTCCACTCCCCTTTTATTTCCTATGGGAGGGGCCATTCCTTGTCCGCCTGTGGCCTTACTCCCAAGTTGACCCCTGTTCTTTAGCTCTTCCCTTCATCTGGCAACTGTGCATGCACACACTGAGAACAGGCTCCAGCTATTCTTCTGCCCCAACGATGTCTGACTCTGAAGGCAGCTGATAACTGGCATACAGCCCTGGCCCCCTCTCTGCCTCCAACACAGAGCCCTCATCAGAGACTTCCCCAGACTCCAGGACTGGCCCAGGTTCCTCCCCAACCCTCCTCACTGTCCGGATCTGCTGCCAGCTCTGCTAGCGGGCTACAAGAGGAAGCTGTAATTCGGAACATTAAGAACTGACCTTATAAAGCCGATCTTTCTTGCAAAGTTCCACGCTCTGCTTCCACCGGTTGTTGCCTTTGTACAAATAGGCGGCGATGCGCCGGAACTCAATTAGTTTGTGCTTTTCAAGACGCTGAGCCAAGGTGATGTTATCAAAGTTATCGTACGCATCGATAGACGCTCGCAGGCCCTGTTAGGAGACAGAAAAGGTCCAGGCAGGAGTTAGGGGCTTTGCTGAAAAGAACCAGAGGGCCTGTGGGTTTTTTTTTTTATAATTATTATTAAATCTGCATGCCACCTGATTCCCAATAACTCTGGGTGGCCCCCGCCAAGTAAAAACATTTGCAGGTAGTCCTCGACTTCACAACAGTTCGTTTAGTGATCGTTCCAAGCTACAACGGCACGAAAAAAATGACTTAGGACCATTTTTCACAGTGAAAACCATTGTGGCATCCCTGCAGTCACATGATCAAAATTCAGATGCTTGATAACTGACTCATGTAGGCTGACTCTGTAAACCACTTAGAGACGGCTGGAGAGCACTGTGAAGCGGTATATAAGTCTAAGTGCTATTGCCCTTCCTTCCTTCCTTCCTTCCTTCCTTCCTTCCGTCCGACCGTCCTTCCTTTCTTCCTTCTCTCCCTCTGTCAGAATACAGCATTGCAGGCTAGCTCACTGCCAGGAGTTCAATCCTGACCAGCTCAAGGTTGACTCAGCCTTCCATCCTTCCGAGCTGGGTAAAATGAGGACCCAGATTGTTGGGGGCAAGAGGCTGACTCTGTAAACTGCTTAGAGAGGGCTGGAAAGCACTGTGAAGTGGTATATAAGTCTAAGTGCTATTGCCCTTCCTTCCTTCCTTCCTTCCTTCCTTCCTTCCTTCCTTCCTTCCTTCCTTCCTTCCTTCCTTCCTTCCTTCCTTCCCTCCCTCCCTCCCTCCCTCCCTCCCTCCTTCTTTCCTTCCTTCCCTCTCTCCCTCTGTTAGAATACAGCATTGCAGGCTAGCTCACTGCCAGGAGTTCAATCCTGACCGGCTCAAGAAATTCGAAACTTATTTGCACAACATCTAAAGTTTTCCACACCTATAAGAAGCTGGGATCCAAGACTAGTCGAAGACTGATTGGTAAATGATACATTAGGGGGAAAAACAAAATTTCTCCCCCCTTCTTCTTCTTAGGACAAGGGGACAAAAAGAGCACTACAATTGTTATGACCCCTGATGTGATTGTTACATTCATTATCTTGCTGAATTAATTAGGAGCCACAGTGGCGCCAGTGGTTAAAGTACAGTACTGCAGGCTACTTCTGCTGACTGCTGGCTGCCTGCAATTTGGCAGTGCGAATGTCACCAGGCTCAAGGTTGACTCAGCCTTCCATCCTTCCGAGGTGGGTAAAATGAGGACCCAGGTTCCACCACAAAACCGCGAAGCCCTTATCCGCGCCGACATAACTGCGGAGGGCAAATCCGCCCCGTCCGAAGCGCTAAGGAAAAACGCGACCCTACCGCGATGACATAACCGCGGAGGGCAAATCCGCGCCTTCCGAAGCACTCAGCACCCTAAACCTAACCCTAAACCTAACCCTAAAGCAAACCCCTAAACCTAATCCTAACCCTTACCTTAATTTAAATTGGCTTTCTGCCGCCGCGCTGTTTTAAAGCGCCCTTCTGTCGCCACGCTGTTGTCGCGGCGGTGATGATGCGCGGTGATGACGTCGCGGCTTTAGCAACGCGGTTTTATCACCGCTATTTTGACGAGCGCGGTTTTGTCGTGCCACGGAGGACCCAGATTGTTGGGGGCAGGAGGCTGACTCTATAGACCGCTTAGAGAAGGCTGGGAAGCACCGTGAAGTGGTAATGTTATCCCATGCAAAATGGAACTATGAATTCTGCAAATGGTTATTCCAACATTTTTAGATGACTCCTGTTGATTAAGGGAATCTTGAGACATCTATGGGGTCCACCCACAAGAACAGAGGAGCTATTTCTTATACTAAACCAGTGGTTCTCAACCTGTGGGTCGGGAGCCCTTTCGGGGGTCGAACGACCCTTTCGCAGGGGTCACCTAAGACCATCGGAAAACACATATTTTCGAAAAAATACGGAAAATATAAAAATAATTTTACGGTTAGGGGTCACAACATGAGGAACTGTATTAAAGGGTCACGGCGTTAGGAAGGTTGAGACCCACTGTACTGCAGAGAGTAGAGGTGGCGCAGTGGTTAGAGTGCTGTACTGCAGCCACTTCAGCTGACTGTTATCTGCAGTTCGGCGGTTCAAATCTCACCGGCTCAGGGTTGACTCAGCCTTCCATCCTTCCGAGGTGGGTGAAATGAGGACCCAGACTGTGGGGGCGATATGCTGACTCTGTAAACCGCTTAGAGAGGGTTGAAAGCCCTATGAAGCGGTATATAAGTCAAACTGCTATTGCTATTGCTACTAAACCATCACATATGCCGCAGCAAGCTGCGAATCAGGGGGTCGGTTGAGATCCATGCTGTATCTGCAACCGTCGTTAAGTGTGCAAGGTACCCTTCCAAAACTCACTTGGTAATCTTCCTCCTTCGTCAGAAGGTTGTTCAGTGCCTCGTTGACGCCTTTGTTGTTGTGATTCTGGACCGAGCGCAAATAAGGTTTCACGAGAGGTAGCTGGTTAACCTACGGAAGCAAAGCAAACGTTTTAAGGCCAAAGGAAAAAAAGAAAAGAAAAGACGATGAATGTTTTGTTTATTTATAAAACTCATAAAAGCTGCCTCCTCGCTTCCGGAGACTCTACGCGGCTTACAGAAAATGAAAACATAATAATATGCAATAACAACATATTGCCCAAAACTGGAAAAAACAGGGAAATTCCACAAGAAGAGAAAGTGATTAGGAAAATTCTGATTTGTGCTGCAATGGATAAATTGATGTGGGAATTGAAGAACGAAGACGAATCAATACAATACAATAGCAGAGTTGGAAGGGACCTTGGAGGTCTTCTAGTCCAACCCCCTGCCTAAGCAGGAAACCCTATACCGTTTCAGACAAATGGCTATCCAACATCTTCTTAAAGACTTTTCCTCTCTGTTTCTCTCCCTCTCTCTCTCTGTCTATCTCTTTTTCTCTCTCTCTGTCTGTCTGTCTCTCTCTGTGTGTATCAAGAGAGACTGTATGAATGTATTGGTTTCAATGTTTACTTTGATGACTTTGAAGGGCCAAATTGTGGGTGAAATTATCCTGATCTACATAAATCTCCAGATGGAGGAAAGATATGGTCAGCTAGTGCAGAATGAGAGAGTTGGAAGGGATCTTGGAGGTCATCTAGTCCAGTGTTTCTCAACCTTGGCAACTTGAAGATGTCTGGACTTCAACTCCCAGAATTCCCCAGCCAGCATTCGCATTCGCTGGCTGGGGAATTCTGGGAGTTGAAGTCCAGACATCTTCAAGTTGCCAAGGTTGAGAAACACTGATCTAGTCTAATCTCCTGCCTAGGCAGGAAACCCTACACCATTTCAGACAAATGGCTATCCAACATCTTGTTAAAGACCTCCAGTGTTGGGTCATTCACAACTTCTGGAGGCAACTTCTGTTCCACTGATTCATTGTTCTAACTGTCAGGAAATTAGAATCAGAATATTATAAGATCTGGGATAAATTTTATCAATTGTTGGAACAAAAAGGGAGAGACCCAATATAAGAAATGACTACGGTAGGTTTATAGAATGGAGATTAGAATTACGTATGAAAAATGTATAAGACAAGAACAAAGGAACAAGGATGGAAGTATGGTATTTTTTACATTTGTAATACTGAATAGACCAATTGTAAATAAGCATGGTGGTTATGATATTTAACTTTATATTTTAGCATGTATGGCAAAGACATTGCCAGGACGGTTACGCCATGTCCGATGTTTTAATGGGTGTCTAATAAAAAACTTAAACAAGGAAAAAAAAAACCATGATGGAGAAGGAATAAAAATAAAGAATAAATATAAAATTTGTCTTCCACGAAACCGGTCCCTGGTGCCAAAGTGCCTTAAGAGCATTCCACCTGAATGGAGTGATTGGAGAATTCTTTCCCAGAAGTGGGTCTTTTTCAGTCACCTTGGCGAAGAAGCTGACCGTCCTGGTGTGATCCAGCCGTGGAGATAATACGAGGAGGAGGTCGTTGATCAGCAGCGGCTTGTAATCCAAATAAAATTGAAGGGCTCTATAATACAACTCCACATTGGCAACCTGGAGGGTGAAGAATGAGTGGAGAAAACAGGGACATACATTGAACAACCCAATGTTGAAGAATCCATTTCCAAGACTCAACCACATTGAGTGTTGTGGTTCTTTCCGGCCTGGAGAGCAGCTCTTCCACAAACCTGAAGATACTCCAGTCCAAACGCTGTAAGCAGAATGATTGCAATCAATCACTCCAGCGGAATAAGATAATGAGTCCCAGAATAATTTCAGCAAGGCAAGATAAACACATAGAAGGACAGCGGGAATTCAAACAGTCAGGAGAAACGCAAGGCACAACTCTAGATGATTTCAGCATTTGTTCCCGACAAATGCGCTTCCCAACTGCCTCTCCTTTAAACTCCATCCCCAGGTGTGCCTTGTGAAGGGAATCGGGGCCCTTTCCTTCCTCGTAACCCACACAACCCACGTTGCTCTCTTCTGCGTACTTCCCGGCGCGCCCTAGGATGAGGAGGGGTGGTGGTGGTGGGCCTTGGTCTTCCTCTGAACCCCCTCTCCCTTGTTCTACCTCTCCCCTGCTCTGACCAGCCTGTCTTTGCCCTTCCCCAGATTCCTCCACAGCCAATGGAGCCACTCTCCCTCTCTCTGTCAGCTGATCTTCTTTCATCTCAGAGTCACACAAGTAAAGATTGTTATTACTACTATTATTATGCATATGTAAAATGAATACACTGTTTACTAAATACTTAGATCTGTAAAAGAAAAATGTATAAATATTTTTTTTTAAAACAAGGAATGTCCTTGTGTCAATCTTGAAGGCCCTCCCTAGCAACTTCAACTGGTCCAGGGAGCAAGTCAAGCCACAGCGCACATCAGTGTTGTGGCCCAACAGGTGCCATTGGAGCTGCCACCAGATTCCGACAGCGAGGGGCCCTCTGAGTCAGCTCTGGAGGATGTGGAGGACCCTGGACAGGGTTCCAACTCTGAGCAGGGCACAGAAAGGCTGATTGGCCACCAGGAGGCACCTGAGCCTTGGACCAGTGGGGAGGAGACAAGGGAGAGTGAGCCGGAGGCCAGTAGTGAGTTGTTCCTGAATGCACGAAGCTCCATCGAAGAGCTACTAGGTGTCAGGAACAATTATGCAATTACAGGAGGTGATTGTACTCAGCTGATGGTCATTAGGCTCCTCTCCAGACTATAAAAAGCTACTTGTGCACACGGCCCTCTTTGCAGAAGTCAACGCAGGAACTGAATGTTGGAGAACATTACTGGGAGCTTGGCAGGCTGGATTGCTGCCAAGGTCCTTATCTGTTTGTTATGCTTGTCTTTCAGCCACCGAGGTTTTGGTGTCTTGCTATTAAAGTACATTCCAGTTAAGCTTGTCTCGGCATTCGTTACTGGACGGAGGAGGGGGTCAGAACACATCACCATGGTTGGCCACTCACCTTTGCAATGATGTCCTTGAACTGTACTTCCTTCCAAGCATCCGTGGGATGGTTCATCATGGTCATGATTGCGTTGTCATATTCTTCGTATTTATCGTAGAGGAAGACAAGCTCTCCCCAGAGGTGGGCATGTTCTGCTGCTCGAAGGACCTTGAAAAAAAACATGAAGTCAGAAAGAGTGAAAAGGAAGACCCCCCCAAGGCACAGTATGGACCCCAGGAAGTTACTGGTATGCAAACTACTGTATTTTTTCTGAGTATAAGCCACACTTTTTTCCTTCCTAAGAGGCTGAAAATATTTATTAAGCACTAAGAAATATAATTAATAAAAAAATAATTGGAAAAAAATTGGAAAGGAGTCCCTGCGTATTTTACTCGTATCCGACTCTAAGGGGTGATGGACATTTCTCTTTCAAGACTGTTGACCCTGCGCTGTCCAAAGACATTTCCGTGGTCATCTTGCCAGCATGACATCACGGAGCGGTGTTACCTTCCTGTTGTGGCCTAGCAGAAGCCGTTGGAGCTGCCACCAGACTCCGACAGCGAGGGACCCTATGAGTCAGCTCTGGAGGAGGTGGAGGACCCTGGACAGGGTGCTGACTCCGAGCAGGGCGCAGAGAGGCTGGTTGGCCACCAGGAGGCACCTGAGCCTTGGACCAGTGGGGAGGAGACAAGGGAGTGTGATCCCGATGTCATGATTTGGAGCAGTGGGGAGGAGCCAAGGGAGTTGTTCCTGGATGCCCGGCACCAAAGAGCTAATAGGCGTAAGGAGCAGTTACGCAGTTACAGGAGATAATTGCACTCAGCTGGTGGTAATTAGGCTCCTCTCAAGACTATAAAAGGAATGAGTGTGCATACGCCCTTTGAAGGAGTCAACGTATTCAATTAAAGTTGGAGAACTCTCGTGGCTAGCTTGGCAGGCTGGACTGCTGCCAAGGTTAGTCTGTGCTGAATTGCTGCCAAGGCCTGAACTGTGCTGGATTGCTGCCAAGGCCCTGTCTGTGTGTTAATAAATCCTTGAAGTATCTCTGTCTCGGCGTGCTTTGGTGTAGGACGAGGGGGGTCAGAACACTTTCCCACCAAAGTGGTACCTATTGATCTACTCGCATTTTCATGCTTTCGAACTGCTAGGTTGCCAGGAACCATGAGGCCAGGATGGGAGTTTTAAACATTTAGTAGAAGAAGCTGGCTGGAAAAAAACAGAATATCAATAGTTGCTTGACCTCGGGAACTTCAAATACCTTTGGGATGTTGACTCTGGACCAGAACAGCTCCAGATGTTCTCTCATCTTCTGGGGTTTATATTTGGAATATAAAATAGCAAGCTCGGTAAACATTCCCATGTGGGCCCGTTCCAGACCGAGAGCGGCTTCCAAGAGACCAATCAGCTCCTCAAAATATCCGCGGCCCTGTGAGTTAAGAACACAACAGGTTTAAGCAGCTTGGATGGATGACATTCGCAAATGAACAAGAAGAGAAGATAATCCACTGAACGCCCATTCCGGCATATGAATGCATAAGAAACCGGACCATTCGAACGTCCAGTCATCCAGAGAACCAATCAGCTGCTTAGAATTTAACAACTTCAAACGAACAACCAATCACACGACCAACTGGACCACCCAAGACATATAGAAGCTAAAGAGGAACAGGACAAGGAAGTCCTACGGATGACGTTATCTAGTCTGGTCACGAAACGTCCAGGAACTAAATTCAAACAAGCACAGAGAGCAAGACCACTGGCAAAATCTAACACCCGAGTATTTCCTGTTATTAAAATCCCCTGAACTACCTGTGTTCCCACAACCTAGGAAGGAAACATCTTAAGAAAGGGGCAACTCTGCTCACAGAGGAGAAATCCAAACGTTTTTTTATTTAAATGTTATTTGTCGAACAAAAATTACAAATTCGAACAAGTAACGTTAAGGAAATTAACATATGTGAGGGATGATAGACATGTTACACCCGCACATCCTTAGGGACCTCTTAAATGTAGTGTGAGGTCCGCAGAAGTTAACTTAGAATAAAAAAGGTGAAAATTAATGGCTGAGACAATGGAATCAGGTAAGATATTTCCAAACTCTTGAGAAAAATTGAATTTTTTACAGTTGAGTTTAGAACGGTTTACTTTAAGTTTAAAGCAATAGCACTTAGATTTATAATACCGCTTTACACTGCTTCACAGTCCTCTCTAAGCGGTTTACAGAGTTACAGCCTCTTGCCCCCAACAATCTGGGTCCTCATTTTACCCACCTCGGAAGGACGGAAGGCTGAGTCAACCTTGAGCCTGGTGAGATTTGAAGGGCCAGATTGCAGGCAGCCGGCAGTCAGCAGAATTAGCCTGCAGTACTGCACTCTAACCACTGCACCACCAACTGCTTGAAGCAGTGGTTTGCACACGTTCCAATTAAAGCTAATCGTATTTGGACAGAACTAACAATGAGCAACAGGGACTTATTCATCAGGGAGATTAAAAACGGAATACGGCATGCCAAATTTCATTCTAAAATGCAAATTAAAAATTCAGTTAAATGTATATGTCTTCCTGGTCCTCTGCTGGGATTATTTTAATGCTATTGTCGAAAGCGAAGCTGGTTTGCGGCTCATTTGAACCACAAATACGACAGCTGTTGCTTTAACTTTAGCAGTTCAGTGGGAGGAAGCGCAACCGAAGTATCTTTAATAACTTTTACGCCATTGTCAAAGGCATCCCACCTGGTAGTAGCTTATCAGTTCTTCCAGTTCATCCGCGTGAATGACGATGTGCAAGCCGCATATCTGCGCAAGACGGAACTCCTTTCCATTCACGCAGGCAAAACACACCTGCAAACAAACGAAGAGACTCTTAGCAAAAAGTGAACAGTCAAACCCAGTGATTCAGTTACTACAGTCTGTCGCACAGTCAGCCAGATGTTCAGACTGGATTTGGCATTTTTGTCCACCTACCGAGCCTGTTGCGGCCCAGCAGGAGCCGTTGGGACTGCCGACAGACTCTGATAGCAAGGGACCCTATGAGTCGGCTCTGGAAGATGTGGAGGACCCTGGGCAGGGTTCAGACTCCGAGCAGGGACCAGAGAGGCTGGTTGGCCACCAGGAGGTGCCTGAGGCATGGAGCAGCGGTGAAAGTCAAAGGAAGTTTGTCCCTGATGTCAGGCACTGGAGCAGTGGGGAGGACCAAAGGGAGTTGGTCCCTGACATCAGGCAGAGAAGGGCGGAGAAGCGAAGGCAGCAATTACGGAGTCAGGCTCATAGGAGATAGTCAGGCCCAGGTGATTGTGATTTGGCTCCTCCCAAGAGAGTATATAAGAAGAGACTTTGGGAGGAGACCTTTTGCAGGACACAACCATTATACTAGGCTGGAGAAGCTCTTGTGTGTATCTCTTATCTGTGGGAGTCTGGATTGCTGCCAATGTCTTGACTGGGAGTAATTACTGTGAATAAAGCATGGCTAACAGTAAGCTTGTGTCGGCGTGACTCACCGGTCGGAGGGGGGTGAGAACACGAGCCCTTCCCATGGGCCTGGGATAGGCAGAGGTGGCTGTGTGATGGTGTTAAGTTGTATTGTCGCAAAATGAAATTGACCGATGGCGATTTTGTCAATGCCAATAGTGTACAAGTGATGCTCCAGATGTTTTGGGATCGCACTCCAGGCATCTACCACTATTGGTAGTGAGATATATTTGAATATCAGTAGCTCGGGTTGGTTAGTTAAGCTGTTGAGTTTGAGCTCCGAGCTTGGCAATTTGGTTGCAAACGTTTCGTCACCATTCGTGGAGACATCATCAGCTTGCTTTGAGTTGTGCTCATCTGCCAGTGCACTGGCCTTTAAGTACCTTTGTGTGACACTAATTGGTGTTGGTGTTGTTTGTTCAGACCAATGCTAATTTGCATCTCACGAAGACACTTAAAGGCCCGTATTCTGACAGACGAGCACAACTCATAGAACTGATGAGGTCTCCTCAAACATTGATGAAACGTTTGCAACCAAATTGCCAAGCCCAGAGCTCAAACCAACAGCCTTAACTATTGGTATTATCTTTGCATTGGTGTTATTATAGAATTATTATAAGTTCCCCCAAATCACAAAACTGCATCTCAACTGACTTTGGCCGTTGTTAACCCTAAAGTTGGCCAAACTGTGGCCATTTTTTTTGTTAAGTTTTCTCTAGGGAGGTTTCTCTTCTCAATGCTTCGGGCTACACAGCCTGGAGCAAAGGGATATGGGAGAGGATGTAGAGATAGCTGGGGTGTTATAGCCTAAATAAAATTCTTTCCCCTGGGAATCAAGGACGTTGGTGCAGATGTTCAAAAGGAGGAGAGTGAGGTCACCTAGCAACTGGACTGTATGCTGATTGGACCAGACTCTGGGGGAAGTGACAAAGTTTTACTTTTAATTGGGCGTAAAATCAACAGGAACTTGGAGCTGGTTTTTCACCAAATCTGTGCCAATTAGATACGTCCCAATAAAATGTTCTTTGAGGAATTTGCCTGCTTCTGAGTTCTTATTGAATGGGATGTATTACTTGGAAACTTGATAGTCGTGTCATGCAGGGGAATTCACTAGAGAAAGAAATTATGTTTGGAAGGATTAGTGGTAAAAGGAAACCAAGCAGCCGAAGGTAAAACTCAAAAGGGGAAAAAAGGAAAAAACTTCGCGCCGAGGAGAGCCATGTATTTAGCTCCTTCTGGGCCGAAGACTGAGTTTAATCTGTGGAGTCAGAGGAGGGGTAGAGGTGTGGCCTCAAGATTTACCTCAGTCTCCAGGCAGATGGGCCATGACAACACCCAGCTGTGACTCATCCCACGCCCCACTTCGGAGACTGAAGAGGCTTTTAGAATCGCCCCATAGAATCGCCAAAAGTCGGACACGACTGAATGGATATTAACATCGTTGCAGGTACTCCTCCACTTTCGACCATCATTGAGCCCAAAGTTTTTGTTGACAAGTGACGCATTTGTTCAATGAGCGTTGCCCCCCTTTTACAACTTTTCTTGCCACCGTTGTTCAGTGAATCCCTGCAGTTGTTAAGTTGGCAGCACAGTTGTTAAGTGAATCTGGCTTCCCTATCAACTTTGCTCGTCAAAAGATCGCCAAAGGGGATTTTACCCTGAAGGGAACTCAATCCGGTGAAGTGGAATCCAAGCTGAAATAATGATGATGAATTTGCCTAGCACGCAGCCGAAATAATGATGAATTGGTCAAGTAACCAAGCTGAAATAATAATGATGAATTTGTGAAATAATAATGGTGAATTTGTGAAATAATGATGATGAATTTGTGAAATAATAATGATGGATTTGTGGAAATAATAATGATGAATCTGTCTAGTAACCTAGAGAGAATTATTTTGCATCTCTTTAGGCTGGACTGAGTTAAAAAACTGAACCAATCCAGTCAGAGGAGGCGTGGCCAGCAATTTGCGTAACTCAGTCTCAAGGCTAATGGACAAAGTTAACCCATGCTTGGATTCCCCAAGCAGCACACAGGAGAACACATTTTGGTGCCGCTGTAACTTCGAATAATCTCTAATCAAACTGTTGTAAGTCGAGCACTACCTGTACTGTATTTGCACATTGACCACTGCAAAAGGGATCTTAAATATATATGTATGTATGTATGTATGTATGTATGGTCACATGATGACCTGTTTAACGACCGGCACAACTTGTCTCCAGGCTCAATGATGGTCGTAAGGACTTCCTGTGTCTTTCTCCCCTTGAACAATGCTAAGCAAGTCACCTCCTTCCACGTCCTGGTGCTGTTGGCTTTGCGGGCGCTGTCGACAGCTACTTGGTACTCCCCTAGGTGCACCAAGGTGGAGGCCAGGCGCGCAAAATTCGACACATTATTGTAGAGCAGCTTGGCCGCATCGTACATCCCTTCCTCGTAGCATCGGTCGCCGACCTGAAAGGAAAACCGAGGACAAAACCAACCAATGAAAAAAGTGCAGAATGTTGAGTGCCAACATCAGGGTGCTAAGTAACAAACCACGAATTAGAATTAGTTTTTTGTTATTCTTCTTAGAGTTTGCACCCAATCTAGTTACGAGGCCTGCTTGTTTGGCTATGCGCTACCAATGCATGATAGCAATAGCAAAAGCACTTAAGACTTATATACTGCTTCACAGTGCTTTCCAGACCTCTCTAAGCGGTTTAGAGTCAGCCTCTTGCCCCCAACAATCTGGGTCCTCATTTTACCCAACCTGGAAGGATGGAAGGCTGTGTCTACCTTGAGCGGTTCAGGATTGAACTCCCAACAATGAGCAGAATTAGTCTAGAATGCTGCATTCTTACTACTGTACACCATGGATGGATGGATGGATGGATGGATGGATGGAAGGACAATATATACTGCTTCACAGTGCTTTCCAGCCCTCTCTAAGCAGTTTACAGACTCAGCCTCTTGCCCCCAACAATCGGGCTCCTCATTTTACCCATCTTGGAAGGATGGAAGGCTGAGTCAACCTTGAGCCTTGTGAGAATCGAACTGCCAAAGTGAAGGCAGCCGGCAGTCAGCAGAAGTAGCCTGCAGTACTGCACTCTAACCACTGTGCCACCATGGCTCTTAGGACGCAACCAGATTTTGTTCTTTCCCTGCAGTTTGCTAGTTGTTAAACATTTTAATAATCTGTAAATCGCCCGGATTCTCTTGGGAGTCAGGTGACTGATGCATTTAATCAGTTATTATCATGATGAACCACTACACCATGTCATTTCTTAGAAATGATGTTTAATGAATTGTGCTCGAAGTTTAAAACCCCCAATAAAATTTAATATTGCAAGCCGCCCAGGGTTAACCTGCGTTTAGATAAGCGGCCAATTAATTGGATCAATAAACACGTAAAATTACCTGCTGTATGTGTGCATTGTTAGGGCCGCTGACAAATTCTTCTAGCTCCGAAAGTCGGTTAGTTTTGGCTAAGGCAAAAATCAGTTCGGTCTCAACGTAAGATTCTCTGGCTTTCTTCTGGGCCATTTGCAAGAATTTGACTAGGTCCTCCCAGTTATCTTGAACACACAAGAGACACAAAAAGAGACAACAAATAATTTATTTTACAATTACATTTCAGGATGTCAGGCATTTGCAAAAAACAGCAATGTGCTGTGGCCAGCGGAGTTGGCAGCAGAGTCGGACAGGGAAGAGGTTGGGGAGGAACATGGGCCAGTCCCATGTTTTGTGTATTTTAAATAGATATACCTATCAAAATCTGTACACTGTAGTGATATGAACATTTAAGGTTCCCAATCGCACATACTCTATGTGCTATTCGTTTCTGATTCTAGGGGGTGGTGTTGTTCATCTCCGTTTCAAAGCCGAAGAGCCAGCGCTGTCCGAAGACGTCTCCATGGTTATGTGGCCGACATGACTCAACGCCGAAAGGAGCACGGGACGCTGTTCCCTTCCCACCCAAAGGTGGTCCCTATTTTTCTACTTGCATTTTTACATGCTTTGGAATTGTTAGATTGGCAGAAGCTGGGACAAGTCACGGGAGCTCACTCCGTTATGCGGCACTAGGGATTCGAACCGCCGAACTGCCGACCTTTCTGATCGACAAGCTCAGCTTCTTAGCCACTGAGCCGCTAAGTGAAGAGAAATAAAAGAAGTCATGTATATTCTTACACGATGTTGAAAAAAAACCAAGAGACTGAAGCCAATAGAATCCGTGACTATCAAATGGTGGCTTAGCTAAGGGGCAAAACTGTTCTGATATTCAAGTGCAAAACCAATGTATTTAAGTACAATGACCATAAAGATTAATACTTAAATCAAAAATTGGGCTTACCGTTTCTGTTGGCTGCCTCCACCACCTCCATATAGGCAGAAGGATCGTCCGCCTTTATGTAGGAATCTATCGCTTCCTTAACCAGATCCTTCTGAAGCTGGGCTCTGCCTAGCTGACTCCACACAGCCGGCTCGTTACACCTCTCGGCAAATTCATAGGCACGGTCCAAATTGCCGATGTGTTCTATCAACACCTATAAAAAAGGGTGCAAGGTGAGTCTTCAGAAAACCCCCCTTAGGAAAAATAAAGTGGCGGGGGGGGGGGGGGAGAAAGGGGTCCAGGTTTTTCAAGGGAGGAGGCAAGCCAACCATCTAAACCAGATGGCCCAGATGGCCAAGTTGAAGACTTTGTGGACTCCAACTCCCAGCATTCCTCAGCCAGGAAGGAAGGAGGAAGGCAAATCAGATGGCCAAGCTGAAGACTTTCAACTCCCAGAATTCCTCAGCCAGGAAGGGAGGAGGCAGGCCAACCATCTAAACCAGATGGCCAAGTTGGCCAAGCTGAAGACTTTGTGGACTCCAACTCCCAGAATTCCTCAGCCAGGAAGGAAGGAGGAAGGCCAAACCAGATGGCCAAGTTGGCCAAGTTGAAGACTTTGTGGACTCCAACTCCCAGAATTCCTCAGCCAGGAAGGGGTGAGGCATGCCCAACCATCTAAACCAGATGGCCAAGTTGGCCAAGTTGAAGACTTTGTGGACTCCAACTCCCAGAATTCCTCAGCCAGGAAGGGGTGAGGCATGCCCAACCAGATGGCCAAGTTGAAGACTTTGTGCACATCAACTCCCAGAATTCCTGGCTGAGGAATTCTGGGAGTTGAAGTCCACAAGTCTTAAAAGTGCCCAACTTGGGAGATCCCAGATCTGAACCAACACTAGGAAGAAAAGGGGGGTGGGGGTGGGGGGTGGAAGCTCCCTTTGAAGATCGGCCAGCTGCCGATTTTGGCCCCCACCTGAATGGCGGAAGTGTTGACGTCAAACTTCCTGAAGATAGCGAAAGCTTCCTCATAGAGCTCGTTGCTGATGGCGATGTTGGCGATATCAGGAGCATCGTAGTTATCCAGCCGGTTGATGTACTCCATCACCCGAGTGCGGTCAGCTTTGATGGCCGTCAAGATCAAGAGGTTCTGCAGATTCCTTGCGAGAAAGTTCACGAGGATAAGGGTTAAGCCAGCATGGTCCAGCAGTAGAATTTACAACCATTCAATTAGTTTGGGCTTAAATTGGGATTAGTTTGCAATTAGATGACGATTAGTTTGGGCTAAAATTGGGATTAGTTCGGGTTTAGTTTGGTCTTAGTTTGGGATAGTTTGAGCTTAGATTGGTCTTAGTTTGGGTTTAGTTTGAGCTAAAATTGGGCTTAATGTGGGCTGGTTTGATCTTAGTTTGGGCTTAGATTAGTTTGGTTTTAGTTTGGTCTTAGTTCGGGTTTAGTTTGGTCTTAGTTCGGGTTTAGTTTTGGATAAAATTGGGCTTAATGTGGGCTAGTTTGGTCTTAGATTAATTTGGTTTTAGTTTGGTCTTAGATTGGTTTTAGTTCAGGTTTAGTTTGGGATAAAATTGGGCTTGCTCATATTGGGTTTAGTTTGGTCTTAGATTGGGTTTAGTTTGGTCTGATTGGTCTTAGTTTGGGGTTTAGTTTGGGATAAAATTGGGCTTAGTTTGGTCTTAGTTCGGGCTAAAATTGGGCTTAGTTTGGGGTTAGTTTGATCTTAGTTTAGGTTCACATTAGGATAGTTTGGATTAGATTGGTCTGCAGAGACGTTCCCTAAGGATGGGCTCCAGCACATGTCCGAAAGCTTGGAAGACAAAACCTCTGGTCCCGCTGACCGACCCAGTTTGTATCCTGCATTCGATTAGTGACCATTCAAAATTACAACTGAACAAAGGGACTTAGGACCGGTTTTCCACGCTTATAACCACTGCAGAATCCCAACAGTCACATGGTCAAAATTTGGATGCTCGGCAACTGGCATGTGTTTGTGATGATTGTACTGACCTGGGGGGGGGGTGCCATTTGATTGCCATTTGTGACTTTCTCAGCAATGTCAAGGGGGAAGCCAGATTCACTTAACAACGGTGCTACTAACTTAACAACTTCAGAGATTCACTGAACGACCGGGGAAGAAAGGTTGTAGAATGGGGCAAAAGTCTCTTAGCAACTGTCTTGCTTAGAAAAGGGCTCAATTGTGGCCATAAGTCAAGGGCCATCTGTAATAAGATTCAAATATAAGTTACTTTATCTATAAGTATTATATATATTTATATATACGTAATATAGATAGATGATAGATAGATAGATAGATAGATAGATAGATAGATAGATAGATAGATAGATGATAGATAGATAGATAGATAGATAGATAGATAGATAGATAGTATAAGTATAACATCTCGAGGTATGTGTTTTGTTAAGATACAGCCTGTTGTGCCTTGAAATGGCTTCTACTCTACTGCCGTAAAATGGATTCTACTGTACAGCGCAGTGGAGTTGCCATGGTAACGGCTTCACAGTACTCCACAAGGGGGCTCCCTCTGGTAAAGGGTAAAACCCAACATTAGAAATTACGTTTGGTCCGGACATTTCCCCCTTATAAATAAATACCCTGGCAACGCCAGATTATCGGCTAGATAAAAAGATTTTTAAAATGTCATATAAAGATGACCTTTGGAAGGCAGAAAACGGTCTTCCCTACCTGTGCTCGCTGAAGACAGAATTATCCAGGACAATCTTTTCAAGCAGCTCAATCAGTTCGTTGGGGAGGTCGGCGGTCATGAATGCTTTCACCGTCACAGAAACCTCTTCCGGATCTTGAGTTTCCGATAACGCCGTCTGGACAACCTAGTATTTGGGAAACAGGACGCCACTGACCATCATTAAGCACAATCCTGGCCCAGCGAAGGGCGAAAAGCAGAAACGCACTGGGGTGTCTTGAAAGGCTGTTAGCCGGGACTTTGCTGGAGAGGAATTCACTTTAAACTAAATAAAAAAGGGGTTTTATCGGGACAAGGAGTCGGCTTTGGGCTTTTGGAAAGCCAAGGTCAGAACAGATTCCAAATCTCTCGCGTACCTGATCAATGAGGGGTCTTCTGAAGGGGTTGTTCTCCTCCAAAACACTGACCCACAATTCTGGATCTTTCCTTCGCACCAAGTAACGAGCTTCGCTTTTAAATAAAGAATTCTCATTGCAAACCTGGGAAAAGTAAAAAAAAAAAAAAAAAAGCAACAGAAAAGGAAGAGGCTGGTGTTTAAAAAGTAGCGTTCGGATCGGCTGTCATTTAAAAGGACTTCTTCCCAACTTTGAAGTTAGCGGCAGCCGTGTTTCAAACATGGTGGATTTTTCAAAATTATTGTTATATTAGTTTCTATAGCCGAGTGGTGCGGGACCTAAGAGGTGGAGCTCTCAGCTGTCAATCAGGAGGCCGTGAATTCGATCCTAGGTAGAAACAGATCTCTCTCGGGGCACAATGAGATTATATCTGCTGAATAAAAACTCCGCATTGGCAACAGGAAGGGCATCTGGCCAGTAAACACTCGGCTCCATTCAGCTGTCCAGACTCCACCTGACAAGGGAGTATGGGGGCATTAAAAAATGATGATGAGTGGTGCGGTAGCTTAGAGGTGGAGCTCCCGCCTCTCAATCAGGAGGCTGTCAGTTTGATCCTAGGGAGAGGCAGATATTTCTCTCTGGGCACAATAAGATTACCGTATTTTTAGAGTATAAGACGCACCAAGATTTGGAATAGGCAAATTTTAAAAAAAAGGTTTTGCACTCCGCAGACCTCCCAGAAATGGCCCGTTTTTCATGGTTAAAAAAAGGGGGGGGCATGCATAGCCTTTAGGAGGCTTGTAGAGTGCTCCTGGGGGCTGGGGGGGGGGAATTGAGCAAAAAAAGGCCAGTTTTTCACTTATTTCTGCCCTCCCCAGCCCCCAGGAGCACTCTGGAAGCCTCCTAAAGGCTATGCATGGCCATTTTTGCAAAGGGGGCGGGGGTTTCGGGAGGCCAAACATGCTGTATTCTGTCTATAAGTATAATCTTTATTGTCATTGTACAAAATAAATACAACGAAATTGGTATAAGACGCATCCAGATTTTCACTCTCTTTTTTGAGGGAAAAAGGGTGCGTCTTATACTCCGAAAAATACGGTATATTTTCTGAACAAAACTCTGCATTGGCAACAGGAAGGGCATACAGCCAGTAAACACTTGGCTCCAGATGTTCAGACTCCACCCGGTAAGGGATTTCGGGGTCATTCAAAGAAGATGATTACTTTCTACGTCCCTTTGCTCCTTCATATCCAATGTCAGTGTTCACTCACCTTGATGAGCTCGAGGTCACACTGCCCCCTTTCATAAGCCACACAGGCCAGGTGAGGGTCTCTCTTTTCACAATACTTTCCGACAACACAGCTGTCGTAAAAGGGATTCTCCCGCAGGAAGCGCTCGGGGTTGTTGTTGCTGTCGATGTAGATTTTTGCCAGGGCGTTGTGCGTTGCCGGCTCTTCGCAGCCTTCGTGAATCCGAGACTCCAGCCAAGGCAGGAGCAGCTTAAGCCTCGAAGAAGAACACGGATCTTTAGTTCACTCTTGTCTGGCCAACATTTAACCGATTGATCAAGTTATCTCAGAGGCAGCACTGCAGGTTAATGCTGCCGACTGCCAGGGCCCCCGGGATACTGCGGCCGTTATAAATACAGGGGGGTTGCCAAGCGTCCAAATTTTGTTCACATGACTATGGGGATGCTGCAATGGCTGAGATAGCAATAGCACTTAAGACTTATATACCGCTTCTTGTGGGAAACAATAGCAATAGTACTTAGACCCAGTCAGGCTGCCAAGCCGCAAAGGCTGCAGACTTGCTGGTGTAAGTAAAGGTAAAGGTTCTCCTCGCACATATGTGCTAGTCGTTCCTGGTGACAATCTCCGTTTCAAAGCCGAAGAGCCAGCGCTGTCCGAAGACGTCTCCGTGATCACGTGGCCGGCATGACTCAATGCCGAAGGCGCACGGAACACTGTTCCCTTCCCACCAAAGGTGACTCCTATTTTTCTACTTGCATTTTTACATGCTTTCGAACCGCTAGGTTGGCAGAAGCTGGGACACGTCACGGGAGCTCCCTCCGTTATGCTGCGCTAGTGATTTGAACCGCTGAACTGCCGACCTTCCTGAAGGACAAGCTCAGCGTCTTAGCCACCGCATCCCTTGCTGATGTAGGGGAAGCTAATTTAATCCTTCTTGGGGAATAAAATATTCTGAAGGTCCCTGTGGGTCTCACCTGTTCCTCTTCTCAACTTCGGCCACCAATTCGTCGGTCGAGAACTGACCTCTCACCACCATGATCAAGTTCTTAATGACATCTTCCGAGCAGTCCACGTCTAAGAGACCTCCCACGACGGCAGGGATGCGGCTGGGATTGACCTGAAGTGGGACAAAATTGTTGCGTTTCAAGGGCTTGCAATCCTACCATCGCACAAGCCAGTCTTAGGAAGGCAAACTTCCAACCAACCTTGAGTTTGACACTCCTGCTCTATACCCATGCTCCAGGAATTCTGGGAGTTGAAGTCCACACTGTATTTTTCGGCGTATAGGACGCACCATTTCCCTCAAAAAAGGGGGTGAAAATCTGGGTGCGTCTTATAGACTGAATAAAGCATTTTTGGTCTCCCAAAACCCCACCCCCTTTGCAAAAATGGCCATGCATAGCCTTTAGGAGGCTTCTAGAGTGCTCCTGGGGGCTGGAGAGAGTAGAAATAAGTAAAAAATGGGCACATTTATTGCTCGATTTTGCCTCCCCAGTCCCCAGGAGCACTCTATAAAGACTATGCATGCCCTTTTTTGGGGGAAAAACCCCAGGCCTGTTTTCGCGAAAAACAAGCTGTTTTTTGCTCATTTTTGGTCCCAGCTCAGCCCCCAGGAGCACTCTACAAGCCTCTTAAAAGCTATTCATGCCCCTTTTTTGGGACAAAAAATGAGCCTTTTTTTGCTCATTGGGGGGATCCCCCCCCCCAAGAGCACTCTACTAGCGTCCTAAAGGCTATTCATACCTTTTTTTTTAAAGGGCCTTTTTGAAATGTCTGCAGAGTGCAAAAACTTTTTTTTAAAAAAATTGCCTCTTCAAAATCTTGGTGCATCTTATACTCCAGTGTGTCTTATACTCCGAAAAATACAGTTTAAGATAAAATACAGTTTTAAGATAAAAAATACAGTTGCTACAGTTGAGATGCACTGCTACTAGAAGGATCTACCGTATTTTCCGGAGTATAAGACACACCTTGGTTTTTGGGGACGGAAATAATAATAAGAAAAATTCTGCCTCTGCCTACTAGCATCCATGGTATTCACATGACACATGGTAACAAGGTCAGCCAATGAATAGGTGTAGCAACTAAGTCAGCCAAGGAGGGCTATTTGGACTCTGAAACAGTCTTTGCCGTGTGAGCAACAAGGAGACAGGAAGGAGCCTGGCTTAGTCCAGAACTGAAAGTGAAACTGCTTGCGTTTTGCTTGCATTTACTGCTGCCTTGGAAAACCTGCTTTCGGTAATGTATTGTATATTATGACTTTGACTCCTGCTGAATTAGTTACCGTGCCTTCTGAATGTGATTGCTGCTGCAAACTCTGACCAACCAGGTCAGCTTTAGCATTTTTTTTAAAGTTGCAGCACTTATTACAGCCTGATTCAGCACAGCTAATTGGCGGGTGGATGGGACTGCCGGAATACCCCCCCCATCAGCTGTTCCATGCTGTAGGGATTGCCACAGACCATTGCTGCCTCCATGCTTTGCGTTTATGGCCTCTGGTGGGGTGGGGCTACATTCGGTTTGTAAGATGCACCCAAATTTTCACCCTCTTTTGGTGTGTGTGTGTGTGTGTGTGTGGTGCGTCTTATATGCTGAAAAATACCATACTTTATTTATTTATTTTTTGTACTCAAACATGAAGCCGACCTGCTGGAAGTGTTAAAAAGTACAAAGGACCTATTATCACATATGGTGGACCTGCCCAGAAACGAAAAAATATTGGACAAAAATTTGGAAATGGGTGCAAAAAATTACAGAACAGATAAAATACAAACCCGAAATCTTTCTACTGGGAATAATCAAAGGGAAATATACAAAGAAAATTAAGTACATATTAACACATCTGCTAACTACAGCTAGAGTAGCATTTGCCCAATGCTGGAAGCAAAATAATACCCCCTCGGACAAATTAGTCATAAAAAAAACCCTTTGGATTGTGCAGAGATGGACAAATTAACACTGAAATTAAAAGATAAAGAAGAGTCGGAATATTATGAAATTTGGAACAATTGGTACAAATGGCTGCAAAACAAGAATAAAATTAATTAAGCCAAAAAAACAATATATATAAATATATATAGAACTGTGTATAAAAGTGTGTAAATATAGAAGCGAAATCTTATATACATGTACAGGTATGTTGACATAACAATATTGATATAATGACTATAAGGTGTTGTAGAAGGGAAAAAATAATTTAAAAAAAAATCTGCTAAAAAAAAAGAAAAAGAAAAATACGATACTTTAAACGGCTGTTAAAATAGCCTTAAATGGAAAGGCAATGCACAATGTACCTTCTGAACATAGATCTCGATGTACTTCTGTAAGTTGTTGCGGTACAAGTAAAGAACCAAGTCGTGAACAAAGTCAAATCTGTCACAGACGATGATCAAGGGAAGCTGGTCTGTGAGCTTGGCTTCCTACATCGGCAGAAAAAAGAAAGAGACAAAACATAAATCAGAGATTATTAAGGAGAGAAGTACACTAATACGTTTTCTTCTTCTTTTACTTGTGAACCCCCCCGAATGGGGTGAGGAAAGCTGTAATTTGCCATATCAAGAGGGTAACATGAATTATGTAAGTGGGGACTGAATGTTGGGATGCAGGTGGTACCCAGAAATTGCGTCTTTATGGGCCAGACGGAATTTAAAAACTGGCCTTAAGGAAGAACAGGAGGCAAGGCTAAAGAATTTAATTCAGTCCTAGGGCAACCAGACTAATTTAACCCATGCTTGGACTCTCCAAGCAGCGCACAGGAGAAGAGGGGCTCAACCTATTCCCCAAAGCACCTGAAAGCAGAACAAGAAGCAACAGATGGAAATTAACCAAGGAGAGAAGCAACTTAGAACTAAGGAGAAATTTCCTGACAGTGAGAACAATTAATCAGTGGAACAGCTTGCCTCCAGAGGTTGTGAATGCTCCAACACTGGAAGGTTTTAAGATGATGTTGGATATCCATTTGTCTGAAATGGTGTAGGGTTTCCTATCGGAGCATGGGGTTGGACTAGAAGACCTCCAAGGTCCCTTCCAACTCTGTTATTCTGTCCTGAATTCAAGCTGGAAAGAGGCCATCATTTGAAGCAGACTTGATTCAATTCCCAAGAAAACTCTTTTTAACCACCAAGCTTTTTGGGATAGTGATACACCAGAAGGAAATATATTTTAATTTGTGGAAAAACAAGACTTGTTCCTAATTTTAGGGTTACGGTTTGCGACGTATATTTACCATATTTTTCAGAGTATAAGACATAGTTTCCACCCCTAAAAGAGGGTGAAAATTTGGGTGCGCCTTATACACTGAATGTATAGGTGGGAGTTCTAGTCCCACTTTAGGCACGAAAGCCAGTTGGTTGACTTTGAGCCACTCACTAGGAGACGGTGAATTCTAGGTCCACCTTAGGCGTGAAAAGTAATTGGGTGACATTGGGCCAACCTCCAGGAGACTGGGAGTTGTAGTCCCACTTTAGAGATATAAGCTGGCAGGGTGACTTTGGGCCAATCTTCAGGTGACTGGGGATTCTTGCCCTGCCTTAGACATGAAAGCCAGCTGGGTGACTTTGGGCCAGTCCTTCTCTGTCGGCTCATCCCACCTCACAGGGTTGTTGTGGGGAAAATAGGAGGAGGAATGTGTGTTGGATATGTTCCCTGTCTAGAGTTATTTGTAAAAATAATAAGGGTAAGATACAAACAAACAGCCTAAAACAGTGTTTCTCAACTTCAGTGGTTTGGAGATGGCGGGGGGGACGGGACTTCAACTCCCAGAATTCACCAGCCAGCATCCCAGGAATTCTGGGAGTTGGAGTCCACCCATCTTAAAACGGGATGAGGCCGAGAAACAGCAGTCTAAAAGCTGCTGCGCCCAGAAATTCTACCTTCAGGAAATTTTTCACTCGTTCTGGATTGTAACAGTTGCTTTCGCGGCAGATCCTTTCGACCTCTTTGATTTGGCCGGTCTTGCAGGCCGCCTGGATGTATTTAAAATGGACATCCGGGTCTTGGCTGAAGTTGACAATAGAACCCAAGAAATAGAAGAGTCCTAGACAGGCAGAGAAACAAGAGGTTAGTGGAGGTGTGGGGATGAATTAATTCAAAGAGTTAAAAGTCCTTTTTTTTTTTGGCACGAGTCAGAAAATTATTAGGAAGTGTCAGAATATTCATGAACTGCAATAGGACATAGCAACAGGTCAGCCACTGGGGACTGGCTGGAATAGGACATGGTAACGAGGTCAGCCAATGTATAGGCATGGCAACTTGGTCGCCAATGGGAACTATTTGGTGAATGAAAGCCATGCCAGACAACTTGGAGCCTGGGTGTGGCTTACCTATGCAACTCTGAGTCTGTGCAAGAGAACTAATCTAGTCTGCTCTCTCAATTGAAACTGGAAACCTCTCTACCACATTGGAAGAATCTGCTGTTGGTATTGTACATTTATTCATGTGTTATTATGTATATAAAGAAGTTAATGAATCCTGCTGAATCAGTCATCTATCTGTGCTTTCTGGATTTGATTTTTGCAACAAACTCTTGACAGGAACCCTTTCATCAAATACTCTGCATCAAGTCCTTTCCGTTGTAGATGGCTTTACATTTGGGTTACAAAAACAAACCTCAATTTCATTTGAAATCGTATTTTATCCAATTCCCAGTTAAAATTGCCTTTATCGGTAATAATTTGTTCCTGGAACTCTGCACTTTGATATGGCCCAAGGGCTAATCAATCAATCAATCAGATAACTAAATAAAAGAAAATAAAAAAAAAGAAAAATAAACCAAATACATCGAAAACATTTTTCAAAACTCAACACGGGAATTTCAGCAGTTTAGACAACAGCGTTAAATACAAGACTTTGATTCTGATTCCATTAAGCCGAGGATAGGATAATTGCTCTCCGCGTAATATGGAGTAAATTAATCCTATCAGGTTAATGATGGGATTCCACTCATCCTCTTTAATCTGTCCACCAGTTTTCAACTCAATGACTTTACACTCTGCCATGCCAGTGTCAAGTCCACGGACCGTGTGTGTGTGTGTGTGTGTGTGTGTGTGTGTGTGTGTGTGTGTGTGTTGGGGGCCGCCCGTGTCCTAAATGTACCTTCGTAGCTTTTGAAGGACTCGAACAGTTCCACAAGGGACTGTGTGCCCAACTGTTCGTGATACTTGGAAGCCACCTGGACGCACAGCTGAAGATTTTGGCGGATGTTGGCAGACAACATTGCTCGCAGGCACTCGACGGAATCTTCAACAGACAGGGAGCCAAAGAAATTCACCAGCCACTGGGGAGGAGGGGGAGAGAGAAATCCCACCAAAGTTAAATATGTAAATAAATGCGTATATAATCTATAGCTGGCAACCCGACCAAACTGCATTAGGAAAAAGTAAGGATTAATAAAGGGACGCGATGGCTCATTGGCTATGACGCTGAGCTGGTTGATCGGAAAAGCCGGAAGTTCGAATCCCTAGTGCCACATAACGGAGTGAGCTCCTGTTAACTTCTTCCAGCTTCCGCCAACCTAGCAGTTGGAAAGCAGGTTAAAAAAAAATGCAAGTAGAACAATAAGGACCACAGCAGAAGGTAACAGCATTACGTGCGCCTTCGGCGTTTAGTTATGCCAGCCACGGAGATGTCTTCAGACAGCGCTGGCTCTTCGGCTTTGAAACGATGAGCACCTCCCCCTAGAGTCGGGTACGATTAGCACATATGTGCGAAGGGAACCCTTACCTTTACCTTAATAATTAAAGAACTAAAATCTGACTGCAGCCAAGAAATTAGAAGACATATGCTCCTGGGGAGGAAAGCTATAGCAAATCTAGACAGCATACTAAAAAGCAGAGACATCATCCTGCCAACAAAAGTGTGTATAGTCAAGGCTGTGGTTTTCCCAGTGGCAATGGATGGCTGTGGATCATAAGAAAGAATGGAGGCCTTTGAACTCTGGTGCTGGAGAAGACTCCTGCGAGTCCCTTGGACTGCAAGACAATCAAACCGGTCAGCCCTAGAGGAGATCAACCCTGACTGCTCTTTAGAAGGCCGGATCCTGGAGAGGAAACTCAAAGACTTTGGCCACCTAATGAGAAGGAAGGACTCCCTGGAGAAGAGCCTCATGCTGGGAACGATGGAGGGCAAAAGAAGAAGGGGACGGCAGAGAAGGAGGTGGCTGGATGGAGCCACTGAAGCAGTCGGCGTGAGCTTAAATGGACTCCAGAGGATGGTAGAGGACAGGAAGACCTGGGGGAACGGTGCCCATGGGGCCGCAATGGATCAGACACAACTTCGCAACTAACAACATCATTTGTTTTACCTCTGGATTCAGAAGGTGAGTATGCACGACAGCACGCTTGATATCGTAGAGATCCGTGTAGTGTTCCAAAGCTCTCTGCAGCAGGCCGGCCTTTTCACACAGCTGAGCAATGTGGGCTCGGTCGTAGTGGGTGAACATCTGGTTTCCCAAGATGGCATCGGCAACCTAAAAGAAAATTAACAGAAGCAGCACATCTTACAACATCACATATGGATTCTATAAGGAACCTTTAAAAAATAATTTAAATTTAATATGCTTTAAGTTGAAAGGATGCAATAGCTAGGCTTAATGGATGTTTAATAATTATATCAATTTGTATACAAGTATATTAGATTTCCCCATTATTAGATACTAAAAGTGGGGAAAAAACATGGAATTGAATATTACTAGACAATGTTACCAATGCTAAAATAATAGAATGATGTCACAATAAATTTAGTTATAGTTAAATTTTGAGTGCAATGCACAATGTAATGAACAGCTGTAGTCAAATAAATGATTAATAATGATAACAAAGCATTTATATATACTAGATTGATAATATGAAATCTTATACAAACTGTGAGGATTATGGAGATGATGTTGAAAAGCCTTTTTATAAAAGATAAACAATTCTATATAGAATAGATTAGAAAGATGTAATATCATTGGATGATTTCAGGATAATGTAATAAAATGTTATAATATAAATTTACTTCAAATTTAATATGCCTTATGTTGAAAGGATGTAATAATAGCTGGGTTTAATGGATGTTTAATAAGTATAACTATTTGTATACATGTATATTAGATTGATGATGCTAATAATGGGTAAAAAAAAATGGAATCAGAAACTATTAGAGAATGTTATCAATGCTAAAAGGTCCGTCCAAAGGAAAAATTTTCCGAAGGTAAAACACAAAAGAGAGAAAAAGAAAAAGAGAAAAAAAAAATCTCGCGCCTAGGAGAGCCAGGTATTTAGCTCCTTCTGGGCCAGAGACTGAGTTTAATCTGGAGAGTCAGAGGAGGGGTAGAGGTGTGGCCTCAAGATTTACCTCAGTCTCCAGGCAGATGGGCCATGACAATACCCAGCTGTGACTCCTCCCATGCCCCACTTCGGAGACTGAGGAGGCTTTTATGTTATATGTGTTGTGTGTTTGTGTTTGGCTGAAAATAAAAAATTTATTTAAAAAAAAAACAGAGAGAGAGAAATTGACCGGCCGGTGTCTAGGACAACTCTTCACGCCTATCTCGCCGCGATCAACTTGCCGCGGAAGAATTCCATGGGTGATAACTCAACTGTCAATCCTGAAGCTGGCCTGGCTGAAACCATCTTGGAGCTTCAGTGCTGCACTGGAGCAGAGGGATAGGGAGGGGGGATTAGAGATAGCTGAGGCTGTGTACTCAAAACAATGTACTTTCTCTTGGGAAAAAGTGGGTCTATTACTTGGAACTCTGACATCAATGCAATCAGCATTATCCGCCACTGTTTCTCCAAACAATTTTTCTCAATGGAAATAAGGTTGAAGAAATTGTGGTGGACAACATTTTTTCGCGTTGTCATCCAGCGTGGAATTGTCCCCACGTGTCGAGTTTGTGCCCATTCGGACCAGCCGTGAGAAGTTGACGCTGTATCTAGAAGAGGGACAACTGTTCTTCTCAAGAGGAAACCGTGGCGGGAGGGGGAAGCAGTTACCTGGGGAGCATGAATGAGATTCATCTCGAGCAGACGGGTCTGAAGGTGGCCTTCAGCGGGACGATTGTTCTTCAAGGCATCCAGCAAGAAGGAAGTACACTGCTGAATTAAACTGTTCTCCATGAACACGTCGACAATCTGCAGCAGGAGAACATATCAAGGGCACTGAAGACTTATATACCACTTCATAATGCTTTTACAACCTTAGAATCAGCATATTGCATATCTGGGTTTTCGTTTTACTGACCTCATAAGACTACTGGCAGTCAGAATTATCCTGCAATACTGCATTCTAACCATTGGGAAGGAAGGGAGAGAAGGAGGGAGAGGGGGAGGAAAGTGATAGAAGGAAGATAGATAGATGAGAAAAGGAAAGAAGGAAAATATATGATAAAGGAAGGAAGATCATGGAAGGAAGGAAAGAAGGAAGATGATAAAGGGAAGGAAGGAAGGAAGGAAGGAAGGGCAATAGCACTTAGATTTATATACCGCTTCACAGTGCTTTACACCCTTCTCTAAGTGGTTCACAGAGTCAGCCTCTGTTGGGCTTTTATCCTTGTAAGCTGCCTAGAGTCACAGAGTAATTTTTCATAAAAGATGGATGGATGGATGGACATTATGTACTGCTTCACGATGCTTTAGAGCCCTCTCTAAGCGGTTTACAGAGTCAGCCTCTTGACCCCCAACAATCTGTAAAATCCTCATTTTACCGACCTCGGTAGGATGGAAGGCTGAGTCAACCTTGAGCCGCTCAGGATCGAACTGCTGGCAGTCGGCAGAATTAGCCTGCAATACTGCATTCTAAGCACATAGCACCTATCTTTCAGTTATGGCAACCATCACACCACCAAAGGTTACAATTACATTACTTTCGGCTTCTGCATCCTGGAAATGACCCTGCTTCCATTGTCAGAAATGATTAAGAACAGTTCTCACTCCCTTGAACCACTGAGATTTTCCTATGAAAGTGCAGGCATCTTTATTACTTCACTGCACTTTCCACCAAGATCTATCCCTTCTTAACGACAATTATAGAAGACCCTAGGTTTGCTTGCTTCAGATACAAGATACACAAACGTTACAGTTCAACACGTCTCTGATGACACCATGTTAGATTTCAAGTTATCCACTAGAACAGGGATCTCCAAACTGGGCAACTTGTGGCCCACCAGCAAATCTGGCAACAGATTTGGACAGCAAGGAGGTTGGGGAGGAACCTGGGCCAGTCCTGGAGTCTGGGGAAGGCTGATGAGGGCTCTGTGTCGGAGGCAGAGAGGGGGCCAGGGCCATATGACAGTTATCAGCTGCCTTCAGAGTCAGACATCAGTGAGGCAGACAAACAGCTGGAGCCTCTTCCCAGTGTGCACATGTGCAGAGTTGCCGGATGAAGGGAACAGCTAAAGAACAGGGGTCGACTTGGGAGTAAGGCCACAGGTGAACAGTGGATGGCCCCTCCCAGAGGAAATAAAAGAGCAAAAGGGGAGTGGAGTTTACAGGAGACAATTAGATCGCTTCATTGGTTCGTGACTCTCTGAGACTCCTTGCCAAATTCTGCAGATCTCGGCCTGGCAGCTCTCCAAGCCAGATAAGGTCTGTGACTATAAATCCTCCTTTGAAAAACTTTGTGGGAGACAATAAATTCAATTCATTAGAGTGAAGATCTGTTCCTGACTTCTTGCCAAGGAATTGCTGCTACAGCGTGGAGTTTGGAAGATATCGGCCTGGCAGCTCTCCAAGCCTGATAAAGGTCTGTAGTTGTGAAATCTCATGAAAGACTGTTGGCCGGGACTTTGCTGGAGAGGAATTCCCTTTAACCTAAATAAAAGGGGTTATATTGGGACGAGGAGTTGGCTTCATGCTTTTCGGAAGCCTGGGTCAGAACACAACTTTAAGACTGGTGGACTTCAACTCCCAGGATTCCCTCGTTTTCTAGAACCACTGGAGCCTTTAGAAGGCCCTTTACCTGGTTGATGTTGGCCAAAGGTTCTTCATCCTGAATCAACATTTGAGCAAACTGAAGACCTTGATCTGGGTTGACTCTCATTACGCTTCTCAATAAGAAAATCCAGTCGGGGGTATAGCCCACCTTTAAAAGAAGAGATCAAGTTACTAAGCAGTGATGAATCACTAGCATTGAGGATGGCTACCTAGTTGGGTCTTTAATTGACTTGCCTTGCTTAGCGACAGAATTTTTTGCTCCATTGTGATCGTAAGTCGAGGACTCCCTATACGGCAAAATAAGTATCGAGAAGTCCTGTTCTAGCTCGTAAGCCAAGGGTGTCAAACTCAAGGCCCGGAGGCCAGATCCGGCCTGCGGGGTGATTAGGTCTAGCCTGTGGGGCCGCCCAAGAAACAGCATGTCAGGCCTACTACACTTTCTATTATTCTACTATGCCTTTTTCTATTTTGGGAAAATGGGAGGGGGGATTGTACGGAGTTAGATGCTATGTAGCCATAACAACATTCTTTCTAGAAAGCCAAGGTCATCCTTTGTGTCTGCACTTCTGCACCTGACCAGACCTGGAGGGGTGGAACTGCCAGCATGGCAGTGGAAGATTGGACCATATGATGGGCTGGTGGGTGTGGGGGGGCAAGATCTTGGAACTTTCAACTGGGTGGGGAAAACCGGGAAGCTTTCCCAGCTGTGCCAACATGGCTCTCTTCATAAATTGGAACTTTGAGCAATACCTTGCCTTGGACTCCAATTTATTTTGGATGCTATTTCGAATCCTGACACAGCAAAGGGCCAGCCTGCGGTGCCTCTGCCAGTGAAAATCAGACTCCGTTTTCGGCTGCGAGGGCCTCCTGCTGCCCTCTGCCAGTGAAAACAGAGCTCGGGAGCCCATTTTCGCTGGCAGAGGGCTCAGTCCACCACAGATGCCCCTGACACAAGCAATGGCAAACTGGCCATGCCCCCTGCCCCCCCTCCGAGGTCAAACCTAACCCTGATGCGGCCTTCAATGAAATCGAGTGTCAGGCCTGGACGACATCTTTTATATTAGCCCTTTCCAGCCTGCCACATTTTCTACTGTGGGAAACTGGGAGGGGGGGATTATATGGAGTACGTGTGAGATATAGTCAAAATAACATTCCTTTCTCAGAGAGTCAAGGACGTCTTGCCCTGCACCTGGATTGGTGTGATTGGGAGGCATCTCCAGTTTTGGATGGGGCCTGATTGGGTCATGGGGTGGACATGTGGGTGCTGGGCAGGGATTTCGACTTTCATTTGGGTGGGGAAAACCTGGAAAGTTTCACGTTCGGGTTTTCCCAGATGTGCCAACAGGACATCTCTAATAAAATGGAACTTTGAAGAAACTCAAGCCTCGGAGTCTTCTTTCGTTGGGGGTGTCACTTGGAAACCTTGACATCGAGTTTGACACCCCTGCTGTAAGCCAAACAGAAATTCAGCCAGTTGAGACAAACCCAACTCATACTTCTAACATACTTGGAATGTTCCACGACTTTGCGTTACCTTAGCAGAGGTTTTTTTTTTTAAATAATAATAATATTGTGTTAAGTTAGAAGGTGAGCATTGCCCAAGCAGGCATTTTTCAGACTGGGGGGAGATAAGATTACCTTTTTGGCATAAAGAACAATTTTCTGGAATTGACTCGTTTCTGCAAAACACTGGATGACTTTATTGGGGACGTTTGCCCGGAGATAAACGCTCAAGGCGAGGGTTGGGTCAGCCGCCTTCACCAAGTCTCCCAGCTCTTCGGAGCACTCCAGCTGAAACAAAAAAAAGTTCGGTTTCGGAAATCAACGCCAACCCAAGGGTTTAAAAAACTCCCGGCTGCTTGACAGACGGGGGCAACTGGATCAGCAGTTTACTGACATCGTGCCGGCCTCCGAAAATACTTTCATGCCCCAGCCACGTCCAAATCACCGCAACTGTTACAGTTGGCACGAGAGGGCGGTTTGAATTTCAGGGGCTGACTTTGCTGCCCAAGGAAAAGATGATTGCTACTGTGAGCTGGACAACTGTGCCAACTTCGTCTAAAGCAGGACACACAAATACACACATGCACACACAGTGTGGTGGGATGTAGTTAAGAGGATGGAGGAGTTCCCCCCCCCCCCCCGGAAGGCAAAGAGAGCTTGGAATGCCTGGTGGGCAGGAAGAGGGCAAAGGTCGGACCCTCCTTAGCAATTCATGAAATTTATCTATCGTTATGGCAGATAATTGCTTTAGTCTGGCAAGATTCTGTCTCTAAGTTCAGAACAATATAGGAACTACTCAGAAGTAATTCCATGTGATCCTTTTCAGTGCTCCAAGTCTGACGTATCCAAAGCCTTGGGTGAAGCCACTCTGCTTTCAAGCTGAATTTTACCTGTACGAACGTACGGCTAACTTTATTGTCACTTTAAACGTACCCTAATCGGCACACATTAATATGAAATTTCATTGCATACAGGTCTCAAAAGGATCACTGGCTCCAATATACACTACATCAGGGATCGGCAAACCACGGCTCTGGAGCCGCATGTGGCTCTTTCATCCCTCTGCTGCGGCTCCACAATTGATAGGGCTTTTGGTTAGGACCGGCAGAGGAAAAAGGACACCGCACTAGGAGGAGACTCTTTGGGGGGGGGGGGGACCGGACTTCCAGTCGCAAATGGAGAGTGAGACCTGAAGAGAGAGAAGCATGAATCTCACCTATGCGCAGACAGGAGACAAATTGGCAAGATTTGTTTCTCTCGCCATGTACATGTGTACATTCAAACTAAACTGTCTTGTTTCTTCATGTGATATAATATATGTGGGTATATGCATAATTTTCTATGTATGTATGTATGTGCAGTATCTGTCTGTCTGTTGTCTATCCATCCATCCATCTCATCTATCTCTATCTCCATCCATCCACCCATCTCATCACTCTCTCTCTCGATCTATCCATCTCATCTATCTCTATCTTCATTCATCCACCCATCTCATCACTCTCTCTCGATCTATCTATCCATCCATCCATCTCATCTATCTACCTATCTCCCCCCCTCTTTATGTGTCCGTCCATCCATCAGTCCATCCATCCATCCATCTCTCTCTCTTGATCTATCCATCCATCCACTCATCTCATCACTCTCTCTCTCAATCAATCCATCCATCTCATCTATCTACCTACCTACCTCCCCCCTCTATATCCGTCCGTCCGTCCGTCCATCCATCTCTCTCTTGATCTATCCATCCACCCACCCATCTCATCACTCTCTCTCTCGATCCATCCATCCATCTCATCTATCTATCTACCTACCTATCTCCCCCCTCTCTCTCTGTCCGTCCGTCCATCCATCCATCTCTATCCATCCATCCATCCATCCATCCATCCATCCGCCTTTATCCTTCTATCATCTATCTATCTATCTATCTATCTATCTATCTATCTATCTATCTATCTATCTATCTATCTATCATCTATCTATCTATCTATCTATCTCCCCCCTCCTCTCTGTTTCTGTGTCTGTCTGTCAGTCTATGTTGTCATGTTTATATAGTGCATATTAGAAGTGGAGACCCTTTGAAAGCTGTATGCCAACGAAATTTCATTTCAATGTATGCCGATTCGTGTGCATCCCAAGTGACAATAAAGTTATTCTGAGTCTCAGGGGGACCTCACCACAGGTCATGGTTAGGCCTCAACGACGCATCCTCGCTTGTGGCTTTACGGTATAGCAGGACCGCCCTAACAAATGGCGATGGGAGGCTCACCTTGTCTTCTTTCAGCCATTTCTCAAGCAGCTGCTTGCGGCCCTGCTGAAGGACGGGACGGCAGAGTTCCAGAGATTCAAATCTGTTGAGCTGCCCTTGGTCCAGGAGGATACCGAAGTACTGTAGTAAGGGCGAAGCTTGCCCGGGTTGAGCCGGGACACTCTGGAACTTCCGGATGGTATCGCTGGTACGCAGGATGCCCTGGATGTCAGAACCGGATGGTTAAATGCTTTCATGGAGAGACTGGACTGCCATCTGTCAGAAGAGGTGTAGGGTCTCCTGCTTGGACTAAATGACCTACAAGCTCCTTTCCAATTCTTTTTTTAAAAAATATATTTTTATTGTTTTTGCATTTAAAATAGTGCAGCCCAGGGAAGCCGTTATGATACGACCACAGTATATACCGTATTTTTTGGAGCATAAGATGCACTGGAGTATAAGATGCACCAAGATTTTGAAGAGGCAAATTTAAAAAAAAAAGTTTTTGCACTCTGCAGACCTCCCAAAAACGGCCAGTTTTTCGTGAAGCCACTTTCCCCCCCCCCCAAAAAAAGGGCATGAATAGCCTTTAAGAGGCTTGTAGAGTGCTCCTGGAGGATGGGAGGGCCCAAAAGCGTGCAAAACATGGCCCATTTTTCACAAAAATGGGCCTGCTCTTTGTCAAAAAAAGGGCATGTATAGCCTTTAGGAGGCTTATAGAATGCTCCTGGGAGCTGGGGGGGGGAGGGCAAAATTGAGGCCAGTTTTTCACTTATTTCTGTCCTCCCCAGCCCCCAGGAGCCCTCTGGAAGCCTCCTAGAGGCTATGCATGGCCATTTTGGCAAAGGCAGCGGGGTTTTGGGAGGCCAAAAATGCTGTATTCAGTGCACAAGATGCACCCAGATCAGCCTCTTTTTTGAGGGGAAAAGGTGCGTCTTATACTCCAAAAAATACGGCACACATAATCTCATCCATTAACTGTCAGTCTACTTAATATATTATCTATCTTTCTATCCATTCACATCATTTAAAGTTTGTTCCAGTCTTGTCACCTTGTCTGATACCAATAATAAAATCTGTTCCAAACTGCATAATATTCCGACTCCCCTTTATTTTTTAATTCTAGGGTGAGCCTATCTGCTTCCTCCCAGGCCAAAATTTTTCTAATTGTGTCTAACTCTGATGGGATACTTTCTTTTTCCCAATGCTGCACACAGATTATTTGCGCCACTGTCAATACATTGTTAACTAAAGCCCGTGCTTCTTATAAGCTCCCTTCGAACTCTCTTAATCTGAATCTATCTAAAATGATCAAAGATCTGGAGACTAAAACATACGAAGAATGGTTGCAGAAACTGGGCCTGGCTAGTCTAGTGAAGAGAAGGACCATGGGAGATAGGATAGCAGTCTTCCAATATTTGAGGGGCTGCCACAGAGAGGAGGAGGTCAAGTTATTTTCCAAAGCACCCAAAGGCCAGACAAGGAACAATGGATGCAAACTGAACAAGGAGAGATTCAACCTAGAAATAAGGAGAAATTTTCTGACAGTGAGAACAATCAACCCATGGAACAGAAGTTGCCTTCGGAAATTGCGGGAGCTTCATTACTGGAGGCTTTCAAGAAGAGTTTGGACTGCCATCGGTCAGAAATGGTGTAGGCATTGGGCAGGTGGGTGGACTACATGACCTCCAACTCTGTTAATCTGAATCTATCTAAGATAGTCAAAGGCCTGGAGGCTAAAACATACAATGAACGGTTGCAGGAACTGGGCATGGCTAGTCTAGTGAAGAGAAGGACCAGGGGAAAGATGAGAGCAGTCTTCCAATATTTGAGGGGCTGCCATAGAGAGGAGGGGGGTCAAGCTATGTTCCAAAGCACCTGAAGGCCAGACAAGGAATAATAGATGGAAACTGACCAAGGAGAGATTCAACCTGGAAATAAAGAGGAACTTTCTGACAGTGAGAACAATCAACCCATGGAATAGAAGTTGCTTTCGGAAGTTGTGGGAACTCCCAGGAATTGAATGGGAATTTAGTAGATAAATATTCTGAAGGTATAGATATCTTCAAAAATGGTTTACCTTAGGTGCAGACGCGGCCACTTTAGCCGCCTCCGCGTAGCTTCCCTGGGCAAAAAGGGTATTGAATTTTCTGGCAAAAAGCTCTTCCGCCCCGGCTAAGTTGCTCCGGATGGCCATCCGTAGACCCAGATCCGGATTCTGAAGGACGTTGGTGGCGTAGTTTACAATATTGTCTTCTTCCACGCAAACCGAGAGGACCTATTGAGAGAGAGAGAGAGAGAGAGAGAGCATGTGATGAAATGCAACAGCTACGGCCAACAGATATATTCCTGATAGATGATAGATAGATAGATAGATAGATAGATAGATAGATAGATAGATAGATAGATAGATAGATAGATAGATATACTGTAGACAGATAGAAAATAGATAGATGGATGGATGGATGGATGGATAGATCCATCAGCTCTCTCCCTCTGTCCTGCCCCCTCCCTGCTACCTACCTTATCTCTCTCTTCTTTTTCTTCTCATCTATCATCCATCCATCTATCCATCCCTCTATCCATCCCTCTATCTATCTATCTATCTATCTATCTATCTATCTATCTATCTATCTATCTATCATCTATCTCCATCCATCCATCAATCAATATGTATATCTCTTTTTCTCCATTCATTCCCTATTTCCTCTCTCATCTATCTATCTATCTATCTATCTATCTATCTATCTATCTATCTATCTATCTATCTATCTATCTATCTATCATCCTTCCATCCATCCATCCATCTTTTATGAAAATTTACTCTGTGACTCTAGGCAGCTTACAAGGATAAAAGCCCAACAGAGGCTGACTCTGTGAACCACTTAGAGAAGGGTATAAAGCACTGTGAAGCGGTATATAAAACTAAGTGCTATTGCCCTTCCTTCCTTCCTTCCTTCCTTCCTTCCTTCCTTCCTTCCTTCCTTCCTTCCCTTTATCATCTTCCTTCTTTCCTTCCTTCCATGATCTTCCTTCCTTTATCACATATTTTCCTTCTTTCCTTTCTCATCTATCTATCTTCCTTCTATCAGGCAATGACATGCTACCACTCCCTATTGACAACAATCAAATGAACCATTTCATGGGCTCCATACAACTCTGGAGTCTGTGGGCCCGTTGGTAAAACCAGGCCTTCGGTGACTTGCAAAAGAGTCTCCAAGTGGGGACCAACCTATACCTCTGCAGGGATGATGTTCTGCAAGGAGGGAGCCACCACGGAGAAGGCCCCGCTTCTGGATCCCGCTACACGGACTTCCATGCATTTCTAAACTTCCAGCAACCGTCTTACCTGCCCCTTCTTATTCACTCCAATAATTCCAGAGGTGGGTTCGTGCGGCGATGTTACAAATATCGTTTCGGCGCTGATTCGGTTCATGTAGATGCAGACCCCGGATTCCAGATCGTACATGTGTATGTAGCCGTATTTTGTGATCAGGTAGATCACGCCGTGCTTTGTTCCGATCTGTGAAAACGGATTAATCGATATTAATCAGAACGGAGAAGGAAAGGGACCTTGGAGGTCTTCTAGTCCAGTCCTGTTGTGGCCCGCCAGTGGAGCTGGTGGCAGACTCAAGACAGGGAGGAGGTTGGGAAGGAACCTGGGCCAGTCCTGGAGTCTGGGGAAGGCTCTGAGGAGGGCTGTGTGTCAGAGGCAGAGAGGGGGTCAGAGCTGTATGCCAGTTATCAGCTGCCATCGGAGTCAGAGATCAGAGGGGCAGAAGTACAGCTGGAGCCTGTTCCCAGTGTGCACATGCACAGAGCTGCCAGTAGAAGGGAACAGTTAAGGAACAAGGGCCGACTCGGGAGTAAAGGCACGGGTAGAGGGTGAATGGACCCTCCCAGAGGAAATAAAAGAGGAACAAAAGGGGAGTGGAGTTTGCAGGAGACAATGAGTTCAATTCATTAGGGTGAAGATCTGTTCCTGACTCCAGAATTGCTGCTACAGCGTGGTGTTTAGAAGATATCGGCCTGGCAGCTCTCCAAGCCTGACCAAGGTGAAATCTCATGAAAGACTGTTGGCCGGGACTTTGCTGGAGAGGAATTCCCTTTCAACTAAATAAAAGGGGTTTTATCGAGACAAGGAATCGGCTTCACGATCTTGGGAAACCTTGATCAGAACAGCAGCCGGAGGTACTCATTGGAAATCGGACCTCAAAGATCAGATCCACATGGGAAGGCCCAATTAAACTTATCTATCTATCTATCTATCTATCTATCTATCTATCTATCTATCTATCTATCTATCTATCTATCTATCATCTATCTCTATCTTCTATTTATCTATATCATCTATCTATCATCTATCTATATATCATCTATCTATCTATCTATCTATCTATCTATCTATCTATCTATCGTCTATCTATCTATATATCTATCTTCTATCTATCTTGTATCTATCTATCATATATCTATCTATATATCATATATCTTTCTATCTATATCTATCTATCATCTATCTATCTATCAATCATATATCTATCTATCTATCATCTATCTATCATTATCTATCTATCTCTGTATCTATCATCTATCTATCTATCTATCTATCTATCTATCTATCTATCTATCTATCTATCTATCTATCTATCTATCTCTCAAGACAATCTCAGACAAGTGACTTCCACTCTCTTCTTAAAACATGTACTGTTAAGTCAAGTCAAGGAATAACTCTCTACCTGCCCAGGGAGGTATAAAGCAGAGGTGGGTTCCCACCTATTCCGTCCAGTTCGGCAGAATAGGTAGTAATTCCAGTGGACACGTGACCATACCGGCTGTATCCTCGGTGGCACTAATCTTGATGCGCATGCGCAGAACAATCTTCATTGGAAAAACATGGTTTTTATTCCTTTTTTAATGTGGTGTGTATGCACATATCGTTTTAAGTGCAAATACGCACACGCCTGGCTGGCGCACACGCAAATGAAGCAAGCGCATACGCACACAATTTTTCAGCTGCCAAACCGGTAGTAATGGTGGCTGGAACCCACCCCTGGTATAAAGGGCTGGAGACAGTGGTGGGTTCCGGATCCCGGGGCAACTGGTACAGTGCAACGGGGCCCGGCGTCTCCCACATGCACACGCGCAGTGTACGCATGCATCCTTATCTCCGTGACGCCTCCGCGACGCTCCATCTGCTTGGTAGAGGCACCATACGCTCCGTGCGTGTGAGCGGAAACGCCAAAGAGCTCAAATACAGGTAAGGAGCTTGGGCGGGCGTGTGGGCCCTCCGGAGCACCGTACCAGAACGGTAACCGGGGTTCCCGGCAGGCACCGGTACGCCCGAGCTCCTTACCTGTTTTTAAGCTCTTCGGGGCGTACCGCCTGCAACCCACCACTGGCTGGAGAGGACGCAAACCTGCTTCCCCCCCGTTCATTTACCTGCATTGCAACTGGGAAATCTGTCTGGGCTTCCGGGGGAAAAAACACATCCACCGCTTTTTTGACGAAAGGCTGGTTCCCCGTCGCAGGCTGACCCACTTCGATGATATGAAGCTGAAAAGGAACCGTGAAAGGACAATCCGCCATTTGGCTCGAAGCAGGAAAGCCGAGGGAAAACTTGTGGGGAGGGGAGGAGAAGGGGGGACCTTGCTAAGTTTATGTAAGGCCTGGCTTCTCTTTCGTTACCTTGCCTCCTGCGGGGCCGCGGACGGCGAAGCAGAAGAGGGTGGACGGTTTGGCGTTTCCTTCGACTTTGAACTCGGCAAAGGCTGCAGCGTGGCCCTCGATGGGCTGGGAGACTTTGCGGTCCACGGAGTACAGCTGCATGGCACCCACCACCCGGTTTTGCTAGAACAAAGCCAGACGTGTCATGGGACAAATGTTCTCCTAAAGCAGCGGTCACCAACTGGTGGTCCGCAAGAAAATTTGGGGGGGACGGGGGACACATAAAAATTATTTGCATTTTTTACATAGCGCTAAATCAGGGGTTCCTCAAACTACGGCCCCTGGGACAGTTACATGCAATGAACGCTTGTGTTGCTGGAGAGAGTCTCCCCCTTCGGGGTCTTTTTGTGTGGGGCAAAGGGGGGCAGAAATTCCGACTTGGGGTCTGCTTCGGCCTCCTGGTGGGGGGTTTTGGGCGAAGGCTGGAGGGAAACACCGCTGGTGGCAAAGAGCCAGAGGGCCTCGTTCCAGTGGGACTGCATCATGGCCTGGAACTGGCTGACCATCTCAGCCCACTGAGCCTCCAGGCGCCAGCACTTGGCCTTGCACTCCCGCAGGCCTTCCCTCTGCCTGGAAAGCCTATGCTCGTAGTCCTCAGTGAGGTGCTTCTGCTGAGCCTCCTTCTCAGCCAGATCCAATTTGAACTGAGCTGTTTTGCCAACTCTTTCTCATGGTGGCTGCTTAGCTCCAACCACTGCTTCCTATTGGGGTCCTAAGGAGCCCAGGCAGGCAGACAAGGAGTGGCTGGGAGGGGAGGGGCGAGTAAAGGTTGGCGAGGCGCCCCTTGGCGTGAGTGATATCGAGTTGGCCATGCCCATTCAGTCACATGACCACCTAGCCACGGCCACCCAGCCGGTCATTAGGCAGATCGTATTCATGGTCCGTGGGAAGGTTGTTTTTTGGAGGGGAAAGGAGGGAGGAGTATCGTGTATGTTCACCCCCTCCCTGAATTAATTATAAAATAATAAAGGTGGAATAAACATCTAAGAAATAAAACAGAATTCCAGAGGTTTTGCCCTACCTGGGCAGAGATGCCAATTAAGAGTAACCATTTCTGATTCTCATCCGTCCGGTAGTTGATGATTTGGCAGCCGGCAAGGCTGGCATGTCGGTCGAACATTTTTTGGGGCGAAGAATCTCCTTCCATGCTCCAGTGATAGACGGCCGTCTCCGTCACTAAAGCCACGGTGTTCACTGAGATCCACTTCCAGAAAATGACCTCTTCAGCCATGGTGTGTGCTTTCACTTTACTTTTCATCTCAATGTTAAAGATCTGGAGGGTTTTCCCCGCTGGTTGGCAAGACAGAAAAGACAACAACAAAAAGAAGAATCACAGATCTCCCAAATATCCCACCCGGATTTAATTCTCCGGCATAGGAGTGGTGTGGTGACCTAGGGGTGGAGCTCCCGCCTCACAATCAGGAGATCTGTGAGTTCGATCCTAGGCAGAGGCAGATTTTTCTCTCTCTCTAGGCACACTGAGAATGTATCTGCCGAACAAAACTCCACCCTGGTGACAGGAAGGGAATCTGGCCAGTAAATACTCAGCTCCATTCAGTTGCTCATACTTCACCCCGCAATGAATTATGGGGGCATTAAAAGAAGATGATTAGTTTCTATGACTGAGTGGTGCGGGACCTAGAGGTAAAGCTCTCACCCCACATTCGGGAGGCTGAGTTCGATCCTTGGTAGAGGCAGTTATTTCTCTCTCTCTGCCGAACAAAACACTGCATTGGCAACAGGAGGGGCATCCGGCCAGTATACACTCAACTCCATTCAGTTGCCCAGACTCCACCCAACAAGGGATTATGGGGTTGTTAAAAGATGATGATGATTTAATTCTCCTGCACCTCGGCCCTCTTTATCCCATCTAAAGAGGGTTAAGATTGCTCAACAGTCTTGGCCACAGAGGCAGAAAAAACGAAATATTGAGAAAAAGGAAATCAACTCACTTCAGACAGCAGCTTGAAACAAGGTTGAATGCTCTCGCCGCACAGGGTTAAACGGATCAGTTCATCTTACCATTTCAAGCTACTCAATGTGCAGAGCTCACACGATTCAAAGCATTGGGATGATCAACCCTTCCTAATGGGAAAGTACTTCAACCCCAAGATCATCTCTGTCGGTGGGCTTAAGATTTGTATATGGAGCTGTCTGCTTCTATGGATGTGAAGATTGGACCATAAGGAAGGCTGAGCACCAAAGAATGGAGGCCTTTGAACTCTGGTGCTGGAGAAGACTCCTGCGAGTCCCTTGGACTGCAAGGCCATCCAACCGGTCAGTCCTAGAGGAGATCAACCCTGACTGCTCTTTAGAAGGCCAGATCCTGAAGAGGAAACTCAAAGACTTTGGCCACCTAATGAGAAGGAAGGACTCCCTGGAGCCTCATGCTGGGAACGATTGAGGGCAAAAGAGGAATGGGACGGCAGAGAAGGAGGTGGCTGGATGGAGTCACCGAAGCAGTTGGCGTGAGCTTCAATGGACTCCAGAGGATGGTAGAGGACAGGAAGGCCTGGAGGAACATTGTCCATGGGGCTGCGATGGGTTGGACACAACTTTGCAACTAACAACAAGTAGATATATTTCAGGGCTCAAAGAGAGAAAGTCAAGGATAGGCGGTTAAGAGGAATATATAAACCATTATTTCCAATATCCGATCCAATATTTGAGGAGGTTGTCACAGAGGGAAGGGTGGGTGTGAGGAGGGGAGAACTATTCTCCAGTTAGCCAGGACAAGAAGTAACAGGTGAAAAATAATCAATTTAGCATTAAGGAGAATATTTTCTGATGGTGAGAACAATCAATCAGTGGAGCGTCTTGCCTCCAAGAAGTTGTGGGCGCTCCATCAATGGAGGCTTTTAAGAAGAGATTGGACAACCATTTGTCTGAAATGGTATAGGGCTTCCTGCCTGAGTGGGCTGGTGGTGGACTAGAGCAGTGTTTCTCAACCTTGGCGACTTTAAGTCCTGTGGACTTCAACTCCCAGAATCCCCCAGCCAGCACAGCTGTGCTGGCTGGGGGATTCTGGGAGTTGAAGTCCACAGGACTTAAAGTTGCCAAGGTTGAGAAACACTGGACTAGAGGACCTCCAAGGTCCCTTCCAACTCTGTTATTATTCTGTAATTCTGTAACCTGGTGAAGGGACCTACTTCCAAACTTTTGAAAGAAAGAGCTTTAGGGAAAGATAATAGATCTCTTTAACTGACCAACTCTGCCCTTTTCACAAAGCCTTCTGGGGAATGAACACTAAGGGGGGGGGGGAATATTTTTTGTAATGTATCAGTGGCTTAAAACAGATTTCTTCCAACAATTTTAAAATGCCTTCTTTTCACCTCGGTTTTCTTCTTCCATTTCTCTCTAGCTGTAAACTCCCCCCAAATGGAACGCATTTATTAAGCAACATCCATAAATGGTCTGAAAAGTGTTTAATTAGTTAATTAATTAATTAATGTTAGGCAACCCAGCGGCTGCAAGGCAGAAAGAGCTGTAGCAGGCCAACTGGCCGAGTAGCAGGAAGATTACTAGCAGTTGTTTTCATCCTTCGGCTTCGTCTCCATCCATCTCCCCCCACTCCCCACACACACACATTTAGCTTGATGCCTCTGTGGTCTTTTCACGCAGACCCTCTTCGGTCTGCGGGCTGCAAGAATGGAAGTTCGTGAATGATGCTTGCTTCAGTTCTGTGGCCTGACCTCTTCTAAGCGAAACCGCTTTGCGGTATAAAAGTGTCCGCTTCCGTAAGAAAAAGAGATCTCAATGAAATAATCTCCATGCTATGAGCTCCCTGCTTTCTCTCTGTTAAGACTGCAAAGCAGTGGAAAAGACTGGGACAGCAAGAGGAAGAAACAGGGAAAAGCAGGAATCAGGGAAGGGGGGGGGAATCTCCGTTTGCAGATTGCTTTAACGCAAAAACAAAGGCCTCGTGAAAAGCAATTCCCCAAGGCCTTAACCCATAAATGAAGCGATTATGACTGATTTTCAAATCCCCATCCATTTCTGCATTGGGTTATTTACAAGATAAAGCAGGCAAACCAGATCAGAATGGAAAAACGGCCAGTTGTAAAAGCTAACGGGGCTTTCTTAAAAGTAGGAAAAAAATAATAGAAGAAGGTGCAACTTCCAAGCTTGGAAGGTTTTTATTCAGGAGAGAAGATTTTAAGAGGAAAACCCCACCTGAGGATCAATTATGGGGGGGAGGGAGGGACCCTCTCCTTCACCCTACCTTTTTACCTAAACTTTTTTGCTCCATAAGAATCACAAAATGAATTGGGTGGCTATATACATTTGTCAGATGGGTGGGTGGATGGATGGATGATAGCTAACCTAGAGAGAGATAACTGATCAATAATTGGACATAGATAGATGATAGATAGATAGATAGATAGATAGATAGATAGATAGATAGATAGATAGATAGATAGATGGGGGGATGAATGGTGGATGGAGATACATAGATTAGGTAGATAGGCAGATATGATGAATGGATGGATGGATGGATGGATGGTTGGATGGATGGATGGATGGATGGATGGAGAGAGAGGGAGAGAACGAATGGTGGATGGAGATACTTATTCAGTAGATAGACAGGTATGATAGAAGATGGATGGATAGATAAAAAGATAGATAGATGATAGATGGAGGGGGGACAAATGGTGGATGGAGATACATTAGGTAGGTAGATATGATGGATGGATGGATGGATGGACGGACGGACGGACGGACGGACGGACGGACGATAGATAGATAGATAGATAGATAGATAGATAGATAGATAGATAGATAGATAGATAGATACATAATGGATGGAGGGAGAGAGGGATGAATGATGGATGGAGATACTTAGATTAGGTAGATAGATAGATATGATGGATGGATGGATGGATGGAGAAAGAGGGGAGAACGAATGGTGGATGGAGATAGATTCAGTAGATAGATAAGTATGATAGATGGATGGCTGGATAGATAAAAAGATAGATGATAGATGGAGAAGGGGGACAAATGGTGGATGGAGATACTTACATTAGATGGATGGATGGATGGATAGATAGATAAATAGATAGATAATTGGCAGAGGCCAAGATACCCTGAAATAGATGTGACCGTATTTGTATCCATCACCTGTTCAACTTTTGGGCTAGCGATAGAAATCCTTCCCACAAGCAAGGCAGCCCTGAGATTTGGTTAAGTCAAGGACCAGAGTGTTTCAACCGAATTTAAGGGTCAGCAAAGCGAGGCAATTTTACCCAGCCTTTCGGCAAGGTCCCCTCCAGCAGATTGTGCTGTTCCAGTGGCCGTCACATCACGGGAGCTTAGACCACAATTGATTCTAGCCTCTAACCAGGATTAACCTAAAGCTGCGAGTAACACAATTGAACGATAACCGCTTATCTTCGGCAGGCAGGCATCTGTTCTCCATTCAGGTGAACTAAAAATAAAATTTAAAACAAAAGCAACACCGACACATATACAAGCCTGAACTGGTGGGTCACATCCAAGAAAGGTGGGGGTGGGGGGTGGGGGTGATTGGGGACAAGAAAAGCTCTGAACACTTTACGTCTGCGCAACAGAGAGCGCAAAAACGGTGGCTGCCGCATTCCCATGCTATGTGTATGGAAATGGCTCGCGTGAAGTGCTACGTTTCCCCGTTTTTGCATTAACACACAGAGGCGCTTTTACGAGACAGTACAGAGACCAGGAAGTGCTGCTGGGGCTACGGCACAAAGTAGGGGAGATAAATACGGGGAGGAGAATGGGAAATGTCACATGCAGTCGTCCGGTAGTTTCCTGTTCAGGGAAGCCGTTACCTTTCTGACATTTATTACCCCGTTGCTTGTAGGGGGGGGGGGACAAAGCTTCGAGCAAAACACGAAAGGTGAGCTCACCCCAGTCTCTTAGCAACCGAGGAACATCTGCAGTTCATTACCATGTTTCCCCAAAAATAAGACAGGGTCTTATTTTCTTTTGACCCCCTGAAATAAGCACCTGGCCCTATTTTTGGGGTGGTCTTATTATTATTTTGGGGGTGCAGTAGGCAGCGAGCATGGCCACCTCATGGCCGCTGCTGTGTTGCAATATTTTTGGGGAGGGCTTATTTCAGCACATACGCTCAAAAGCCCAAATGGGCTTATTATCCGGAGAGGTCTTATTTTGGGGGAAATTTTAGAACAGATCTTGAGCCGAGGTACTGCAGTGGTTAAATGCTGCACTGCAGGCTACTTCAGCTGACTGCAGTTCGGCTGTTCAAATCTCACCGGCTCAGGGTTGACTCAGCCTTCCATCCTTCCGAGGTGGGTAAAATGAGGACCCGGATTGTTGTTGGGGGCAATATGCTGACTCTGTAAACCGCTTAGAGAGGGCTGAAAGTCCTATGAAGCGGTATATAAGTCTAACTGCTATTGCTATGGGTCTCTCGGACTTTAATGGTTTGGGACAAACTACATTCTGCGACTACCGAAAAGCTATCATACCTATTTCCCAGGGCTTTGTATATTTAAGAAAAGAGACCCCCCCAAAAAACCCAGAGAGGATATGATAGTATTATGTCAGGGGTTTCCAAACTGGGCCATTTTCAGACCTGTGGACTTCAACTCCCAGAATTCCTCTGTCAGCCCTAAACCGTGCTGGCTAGGGAATTCTGGGAGTTGAAGTCCACAAGTCTTAAAAATTGTCTTAAAGTTGCTTCTGCTTTAAGTGGTGGGGGCGCACAGACAGCACTTACGTTTCTCCGCTTAGTTACTGCAGTGTACCTACAAACTAATATGTTAGTTCGAGCTGCATTTCAGGTTGTCAATCAGTGTTAGCTTTCTTGGTCAATGCACCGATTCGCAGGGGGCCAAGATAACTGGAACTAAAGCGCGAGAAGAGCCGTGGTGGCGCAGTGGTTAGAACGCAGCATTGCAGGTTAACTCACTGCTCACTCCAGGAGTTCGATCCCGAGTGGCTCAAGGTTGACTCAGGCTTCCATCCTTTCCGAGGTCGGTAAAAGGAGGACCCAGATTGTTGGGGGCAAGAGGCCGACTCTGAAAACCGCTTAGACAGGGCTGCAAAGCACTGTGAAGCGGTATATAAATCGAAGCGCTGTTGCTATTAAGAGCTGTGGTGGCGCAGTGTTTAGAATGAAGAATTGCCGGATAATTCTGCCAACTGCCAGCAGTTCGATCTTGATGAATGCTGAATCTTTTGATCACGGCTTTTAGTAGAGCTATTTGCCCATGCCATGTATTCTTACTTATACCAAGCAATTTTTAGCAAGCCCTGCAAACAGCAGGCTCAGGCTTATCAATTCCCAATATAACTGATTATGTATACAATCGTGGCCCCCTGCGAGTTTTGTCATGACTTTCTGGGACCAAAAACCACATTTAGAATCAAGTCGGTGACTAGCGCACAAAACACCATGCTAGCAAAGGTCTCTCATAAAAGTATGTGTGGCTCAGTTCCTTGCTATTCATTAACTGTACAGCGATGGGATGGATTTGCTCAGGAGCCATTCCCTTGGTACAGTTATAACCAGCAAGTCGTGAAGCGGTGTCATATCACAAAGGAAGACGACAATTTTCCCCCCGCAAAATTCAAACCATTTCCTCTAGATCTCAATTAATTCCACTGAATTTAATGGAATTCTCCATTGAGATGCCCAATTGCTTAGATATACATATTTATTTTCCAGATTTCAGTACTTTTTATGAGATTAGACCATTCCATACTGTTAAACATACAAGTTTGCTAGGATAAAATGAACTCACCGTCTGTATTAAGACAAGAATGCAGGAAGAAAAGTATACAGTCAGTTGACAGTGGAATTATTTTAAATCTAAAGAGTTTGTGTGCCTATCTGCGGAGGGGCATTTAAATGTACTGATCAGGTAACCTCTAGATTACAGATTGCTGTGAGAGCTAAAACTGCGCTCCCACAGAAATATCACTTTTATTTGCTATAGCTAGAACTACTGCATAATCTAAATTTCTTTAATAAACCAAGTACCGTACTTTTCGGAGTATAAGATGCACTCCCCCCACCACAAAAGAGGGTGGAAGTGTTGGTGCGTCTTATACACTGAATACAGCCATTTTTTTTTTGCCTCCAGAAAACCTGCCCCGCACATCCTGTTTTCACCAAAAACAGGGTTGTTTTTCGCAAAAATGGGGCACGCAAAAGATTTGGGAGGCCTGCAGAGTGCTCCTGGGGGCTGGGGAGGGCAACAACATTTTGTTCTTGTTTACTTCTTCAAAATCTTGGTGCGTTTTATACTCCGGTGCATCTTATAGTCCGAAAAATACGGTACATTTTCATTAACCAAATCTTAAGATTTGTCCAACTAGGGCATCATTGCTGTCGAGGAAGATTAAGCTACAGAAGTGATTCTTGACAGGGCAAAACTTTCTGGGAACTTGGAAATGGCAGTATCTGAAATTCTCAGTGGCCTGGAATATCTATTTTCTAATCTCAAAATTAATTTCTTATCATTCCCTTTGGAAAGCTATTTTGCGCAGAAGACCGCAATCCTTTCCTCGCAATTCAAATTAAATTGCTGCCGTTTTCAGCCTTGCAATTTACTGTCAACAATTAACAGGCTTAAGTTTCATTTTTTAAAAAGATCTCCGTTTGTGTTTCTTCTCCCTGTGCACTTTTTAGAAATGTCTTGTTTAGTGTCGTTGTGTTCTTATATTTTTTTCTTTTCCTTTTTTTTTGGGGGGGGGGGTTTATACAGGTAGTCCTCCACTTACAACCCATTCGTTTAGTGACCACAGCCCTGAAAACAATGACATGATCACACTTATGACCGTCGCAGCATCCCCATGGTTGAGGGATCAAAACGGAGGCACTTGGCAACTGACTCTCACTTATGACGGCAGGGTCACATGATCTCCTTTTGCGACTTTCTGACAAGCAAAATCAATGGGGGAAGCCGGACATAACAGCCGTGCTACTAATTTAACAGCTGCAGTGATTCACTTAAGAACGGTGGCTTGAAAAGTCATAAAACACATCAATGCTCACTTAACATCTTGCTTAGCAACAGAATTATGGTCGGCTGTGCCACAAAGGCAGTCCAACCCAATGACTCTACCTAGGAGAGGGAGTCAACTGGTATCACTTACAATATTTAACTAAATTTGATGTCTGTCATTCATTCATATTTGTGTGTGTGTGTGTGTGTGTGTGTGTTGCATTTGTGCTGATAAATAAATAAAGGGAGACTAGTATAGATCTATTTCAAGCTATTTAGCTCTTATCACCTAGCCATACCCTTACTGGGAATTGAACCTGGGCTGTATTACATATTAGGCAGTTGTATTAGCCACTAAGCCACAGACTCTCCTCCTTTATCAGCTAAGCCAGGGAAATAGGTATGTATTGTGTCACAACCCCTGGTATGCCCAAATATGGGAGGAAGCATACTGCTTCCCTTTTCTGTCTTTCGGATCACCCTAGGAGCCATCCAGGCAGAAAGCCATTTTTTTTAATGTTGCCTTGTTGCATTTGTGTTGCATTTGTGCTGATAAATAAAGGGAGACTAATATAGATCTATTTCAAGCTATTTAGCTCTCATCAGCTAGCCATACCCTTACTGGGAATTGAACCTGGGCTGTATTACATATTAGGCAGTTGTATTAACCACTAAACCACAAATACATACAAATGCAACACAAATATAACAAGGCAACATAAAAAAATGGTTTTCTGCCTGGATGGCTCCTAGGGTGAGCCGAAAGACAGAAAAGGGAAGCAGTATGCTCCCTCGCTGGAGGAAGCTAGCAACAAGTGCGTGTCTAAACAACAGCTTTGGCAGACTCAGTCCAATTAGCGAGCAGACGAGGTCAACCCATTTCGGATGCTGTCTCCACCTAGATGGAGAACGCGTCAACACACACTTAACATCTTGCTTAGCAACAGAACTGTGGTCGTAAGTTGAGAAGTACCTGTACAAACTCCCAAAAACGAAGGTGAATAAATAATGCTGTGAATATTTTTTTTTAAATTGTGATTAAAAAAACCACAAACAGGCAAAGTTTCCCTTTCGTGTGTCTCTTGTTCCCTCTCGGGTGAAAACAAGTCAGCCAGCGTACCTTTCAGAGCGATGACCTTGGAAGCGGGATTCATGATGGCGCTTTCCGCCGAGATGGGACGCCGGATAGGCGTGGTTGGGTCGCTCAAGTCGACAATAACCACCTGCGCTTGCTCCCCAACTTTTTCCCGGATGCAGATGAATTTGTCCGATTCCATCGTTAAGGTGCTGAACCCAATGTTGGCTGGATTTATTCCGAGATTTTGGAGCTAAAAAACAAACGCACACCAAGAGCCATTTCATTAAAAGGCTTCCCCTCCTCTGTCCATTCATTTCTTGACCTGTTTTTTTTTTTGAGTTGGGGGGGGGAAGGGTGGAGAAGAAGAAAACAACCCTCTGAGCTAATGCGAAGGGAATGTCAGACTCGATCTCTGCCAGATATGAATTCCAAACTGGGGGGTGGGGGGGGGAGAAGCTAGGTGGGAATTGTGGCGATTTCAGTAATATTCCAGGGAGCTGCCGAATTCAGAAAGAATGAATGCCTTGCAGAAATCCTTCAAGAGTTCAATTCTTTCTACAATGGTTCAATGTCGGCAGATATACCAAAAAGAAAGAAAAACTTGGCTCCCTCATGCCAAGTTCTTGATAGCTATTTGGACACGTCCGTGTATTTTTATTATTTACTAGCCGATTTATCCTAATCCTGTATTAGACAGGAAAAGGAATGAATTGTGTATATACAGTGTCAAGTCAAAGTAATTCACTACAAATATAATTGATTCCTTTTGATTTCAGCAGCCCAGGCCTTCCAGAGTTATGCTGGAGGACACAGACACACACACAAACTTGAATCCAAAAAGCACACTATCACTGTCAAAAGTACTGTGATTTAACACTATAGATATAATTCATTCCTTTTCATTTCAGCGGGCCAGGCATTCTAGAGTTATGCTGGAACACACACACACACACACACACAGAGATCCCCAAGAGATGTTAGGGGTGTCTTACAACCACAGTATTTGTTTCCAGGGAGTAAGTCAGTTGCGTACCAGATTTGGCTGAAATTGCTCGAGGCGTTCCAGAGTTATGCTGGAACATACACACAGGCGTTTTTATTTAGATAAGATTTATTTTATATCCTTTATTATTTTTACAACTAATTCAAGGCGGCAGATATATCCAACATACCTTCCTCCTCCTATTTTCCCCACAACAACTGCCTTGTGAGCTGCGCTAGGTTCAGGAAGATCAATTGGCCCCAAGTTACCCCGCGAGCTTTCATGCCTAAAGCGGGACTAGAACTCACTCTCTCCTGGTGATTGGCCCAAAGTCACCCAACTGGCTTTCACGCCTAAGGTGGGACTAGAATTCAGTCTCCTGGTTATTGACCCAAAGTCATTCAACTGACTTTCACACCTAAGGTGGGACTAGAATTCAGTCTCCTGGTGATTGGTCCAAAGACCCCTAACTAGCTTTCATGCCTAAGGTAGGACTAGAATTCACAGTCTCCTGGTCATTGACCCAAAGTCACCCAACTGACTTTCATGCCTAAGGTGGGACTAGAATTCACCATCTCCTGGTGATCGGCTCAGTCATCCAACTGGCTAAGCTGGGACTTGAACTCATGGGCTCCTTTTTAGCCTGGCACCTTAACCACTAGACCAAATTGGCTCTTTCTTGCCAGTGACTTGCCAGTGACTTCTTGTATGGATGTCTTTCAATGTCCCAGTCTAATCTAGAAGCCTCACATTCAAATGTCTTGCTAATCAGGTCCTTCCCTTAGCTTTTTTTAAAAAATGGCATGAATGATTAAGTGCTCTGTAAACACCCAATGATTTACCAAAAGCATAAGGTGAAGGTTGCCCTCACACATATGTGCTAGTCATTTCCAACTCTAGGGGGCGGTGCTCATCTCCGTTTCAAAGCCGAAGAGCCAGCGCTGTCCGAAGATGTCTCTGCCGTCATGTGGCCGGCATGACTCAATGCCGAAGTCACACGGAACGCTGTTACCTTCCCACCAAAGGTGGCCCCTATTTTTCTACTTGCATTTTTTACGTGCTTTCGAACTACTAAGTTGGCTGAAGCTGGGACAAGTCACAGGAGCTCACTCCATTACGTGGCACTAGGGATTCGAACCGCCGATCTTTCTGATCGACAAGCTCAGCATCTTAGCCACTGAGCCACCTATAAAATAGTGATTACAGAGTGGCACCCCAAAGAAACACAATATGGCAATAGCAGCATGCTAACGATCTTATATACAAATGCCGATTCAGCCCTAGCTAAATTGATGAAGGGTACAGATAGTCCTCGGTTTACAACAGTTCATTTAGTGATCGTTGAAAGTTACAACGCCACTGCAAAAAGTGACTTAGGGCCGTTTTTCACAGTTATGACCTTTGTAGCATCGCCATGGTCACGCGATCCAAATTCAATGCTTGGCAATTGGTTCGTACTTACGACCGTTACTGTGTCCCAAGTTCATACAATCCCCTTTTGTGCCCTTCTGACCAGGAAAATCAATAGAATAGAATAGAATAGAATAGCAAATAGAATAGAATAGAAAATAGAATAAGGAATGGAATGGAATTAGAATAAAATGGAATAGAATACAAATAGAATAAAATTAAATAGGGGAAGGAGAAGAATGAAAGAAGTAGAAGCAAAAGGAATAAGAATAGAATAGAATAGAATAGAACAGAACAGAACAAAATAACAAAGTTGGAAGGGACCTTGGAGATCTTCCAGTCCAACCCCCTGCTTAGGCAATGAGGAAGCCAGATTTACTTAACAACCAGATAACTAACTTGTCAATCGCAATGTTTCACTTAACAACTGTGGCAAGAAAGGTGGTAAAATTGGGGGGGGGGGGATTCACTTAATAAACATTTCACATAACAGCAGAAATTTTGGGCTCAATTGTGGTCGTGACTACCTGTAAGGGACAACCTTCTGTGTGTCCTTAACAAATGAAAAGTAAGGAGAATCTCTATTGAGATCAATCAGAATAGAGTTGGAAGGGACCTTGGAGGTCTTCTAGTCCAACCTCCTGCTCAAGCAGGACAACCCCAGCTATACCAAATAAATAACCACCAGATAAATTTGGGGTCCATCATCCCTGCATTATTGTGTAAACAAGGGAGAAGGCAAATTAAAAAAAAATATTTAAGGGAAAAGAAACTGGAACCGACATAGCAGGAAATGTTTAGGAAGAGAGATAGGAAAAAATGACACAGAAGCCAAATATTCCCAAAAGAAAATACGGGGTAACTGTAATTAAAACTTGCCACGATTCTTTCACAAAATAATTACTTTGGCTTGGTGCTTTCATCCCAAAAGACGGATATGTTCCACAATCTTACTAGAATTTTAGACTGAAAAGAAACCTAGATCAGGGCAACATTTCTAGAATTCTGGTTTACGCTTTGAAGCTGGCTGATTTTCAAAACTGTTTTGAATTTTGTATGCCATCGGAATCTCCCCCTGTGTAAATTAGACTCTATAGAAATTTGCAAGAGAAAACAATAAAAAAATAAACTGAATTAAGGCTGCAACACGAAGTTACGTTTCTGAACCCGGTGGGACAATTCTTTGCAAATCAAGGAGCTTTAGTCTCAGGACGAAAAAGCAGAGATTGGGGGTTGTGCATCACACCTTAACAATTTCACATTTAAAACACGCAGCTTCTCAACCAGAGCATTCCCCAGGCCCCCTGCCCCTGGATTCCCCCACATCTGCCGATGCTAACATCTCATGACAGAACCCCCTAAAACAGGTGAAATAAAACTCGGGCCAGGATCAAGGAGAAAAATGGCCTAAACATGAGAGCTGTGTGTTGTGTGTGTGTGTGTGTTTGTGTAGTTGGAAATGGATGGACTCAGTGGCCAAGGGAGGGGCAGGCTGAAAGTCATTGGGAAAGGCACTTCCGGTTCCCTCATTCATTTCAGCAAATTCTTTTTAGCTCCTGCCACAAACTCTTTTATTTTTTATTTCCTTTCCTTTCCTTTGACAACCCAGGCTGCTTTAACGCTCATGGGGAGACCCCCAACCCATCTAGGAGGAAAGAGAGAGGAGGAGTCTTTATAATCTGCCCCTTCCTCGGATTATGCCCTGCACCAAGGAAGGGGGGGGACGGGACACGATTGAGCTGGGCAGTGCCCCGTCTTGCATATCTGGGTGGGGGGGTGGATAGGGATGTGGGAGGGAGCTCCTGCACCACCACCCCTCCCCATTTTGCAGATCCAGAAAACAGAAGGGCACTGATGGGGCATGCAGACTGAACCTCACCTCACCCCCCTCTCTCTCTCTTCCTCCCTCTCTCTCTCTCTCTCTCTAGCTTTTCTCCCCCCCCCCCATCATTCTTGGTGGTGTAGTAATGCAGGCCAGAGCTGCTCTCCTCCCTCCCCCACCCAAAAAAGAGAGGGGGAGGAGGAGGAGGAGGAATCCAGTCATCCAGTGACTCTGCACAAATCACTGCAATCCAAACTAAAGGAAACCCACTCCCCCACCCCCCAAAAAAACCATCTGGGGTCAGCAGACGTTCTCTCCGACTACAGCTCGCCCCCCCCCACTCATCTACCCCTCTTCCCTCCCTAAGAGAAGCCATAAAATGTTTAACAAGGTCCCCAAGTCCTTCTCTTCTCTCTCCCCCACCCCATTTTGCAAAGAAGGGTAGGGGTGCATGGATGTAAAAGGACTCCCATCTCCCTGCCCCATCCCTCTCTGCTCCCCCTTTCTTTAAGCAAGGCAAAAAGAGGAGGGAGACCCCCCCAAAAAAGGGGGTAGCCCTCGCCTTTCCCTTCAAAACTAAGGGGTGCTTCCCCTTCCTTTGCATCACCATCTCAAAACAGACCTCCCCTTTGGAAGAAGTGGGGATCAGCCCTCCCTGAAGACCCCAAAGAGGGGGGTCTCTCCAGCCCCCGCAACTTTCCCCCATTCCCCCCCCAAAGGAGGGTGGCTTGGGGGGGAAAGGAAAGAGGAAGCGCCCTCCCCCCAAGGAGACAGACCCCCTTTGGAAGAAGAGCCTCCCTGAAGACCCCAAAGAGTGGGGGGGTCTCTCCAGTCTCCCCCTTACTAGGCCTCATTCCCCCCCAACTTTCTCCCTTTCTCCCCAAAGGAGGGGGGCTGGTGGGGGGGAAGGAAAGAGGAAGCCCCCCAAAGAGACAGAACCCCCTTTGCAAGAAGAGGGGGGAATTAGCCCCCCCCTGAAGACCCCAAAGAGGGGGGGTCTCTCTCTCTCCAGCCCCCTACCCACCCTTACTAGGCCTCATTCCCCTTTTTCACCCCAAAGGGGGGTTGGGGAGAAGAAAAGAAAGAGGAAGCCCCCTCCCCCAAAGATACAGACCCCCCCTTTGCAAGAAGAGGGGGAATCACACAAACCCGAAGACCCCAAAGAGGAGGGGTCTCTTCAGCCCCCCACCCACTCTTACTAGGCCTCATCCCCCCTTTTTTCCTACAAAGGAGGGGGGCTTGAAGGGGAAAGGAAAGGAAGAGGAAGCCCCCTCCCCATCTCTATGGTTCTTCTCCTTCTCGCAACCCCCTCCCCATGCCGCCCCCAGCCCCATTTCCATCCTCACCTGAAAATGCTCCTGGAATCTTATGGGTAGGATTTGAGCCATGGTGGTGGGAGAAGGGGGCCGCCCTCTGCGGCCCCAGAGGCTGAGAAGCGTGAGGGGGGGCGAGAGACCGGGTTGGGGGGGTCCGGGAACGGCTGCCGCTTCGCTGCCCCACACGCGGGCCCGGCAGCGAGGGGTAGGGAGCCGCTCTCCGGTGGGGACGGCACTGCGCAGGCGCGGAGCTCTCTCTTCTCCCCCCCCCTCTCTCCTTCTCCCCCCCTCCTCCTTTTTCAAGGATTCGAAGATCCCTCCGCGCCTGCCTGCCGACCCACCCACCCCTTCCCGCGAGAAGCGAAGGGGTCCTCCGAAGAAAGAAATAGTTCCTGAGCCAGCCGGCTTTGGGGGAGGCGTCTTTTTTCCCTTGCCCCCCCCCCGACTCTCTCTCTCTCTCTCCCTCTCTCTCTCTCTGAAGAAGAGGGGGGGGAAATGGGTGAGGGGCCTCTTACATCCCCCCCCCCGCCAATTGCTAACATCCTGAGTCAAGAGGATGCTAAAGTCCAAAGGTTTTGCTCTGCTATTGTCTTTCTCTTTTCTTTCCTTTTTCCTCCTCCCCTCCTTCCTTCTTCTTCTTCTTTCCTTTTCCTTCTTTTTCCTTTCCTTCTCCTCCTCCTCCTTTTCCTCCCCCTCCTCCTTTTCCTTCCTTTTCCTTTCTTCCTCCTTCTTTTCCTTCCCTCCTCTTCTTCCTCCTCCTCCTTTTCCTTCCTTTTCCTCCTCTTCCTTTTCCTTTCTTCTTCCTCCTCCTCCTCCTCCTCCTCCTCCTCCTCCTCCTCCTCCTCCTCCTCCTCCTCCTCCTCCTCCTCCTCCTCCTCCTCCTCCTCCAAGCACCAAGCCTGGGCAGATCGGTGCCCACAGTCACCTAATCTCAACTAACAGAATGACAGAGTGGGAAGGCACCTTGGAGGTCTTCTACTCCAACCCCCTGCTCAAGCCGGAAACCCTACACCATTCTGGACCAAAAAAAGAGAGAGAGACTGTCCCATCTCTTCTTGAAAACCTCCAGTGATGATTATCTCAATTGCAAAAGCACAGGCAACTGGACCTGTCCTAGTGTTTTTATGTCCCAAAGATGCTTTTTTTCCCCCTTTTCTTTTTTCAACACCTCTCAAGCTTTGAAACATGCAGGGTGCCATGTGTGAAAGTACCCAAAACTAGGGTCCTTCAGCAAACGGCTGTTTTAGGTCTGCCGTGGGAGATGTGTGGGGGGCTGAAACAGGCAGCATCGCATCTTCTGCATCTTTTGTGAAAGCATCCATCGGCTCTAAAATCAATATTTGGGAAACGTGTGTTGTTTATCCAGAGTGGAGCGCAGCTGCTGTGGCTGTGTGCCAACAACTATCACACATGATTGACCTCGGAATTGCAGTCACTTACCTTATGGCTACGTGGGTGGCTGGTTTGTGTTTTATTGGCTGTGTTGAGTTTATGCAGGGAGTCCACAATCGGCAACCACAAGAGGGCCTAGGAACTTGTGGCTAAGTGAAACCAAAACTCTGCTTAGATTTGACTTCAGGTTTGTAGTTCTAGTCCCACCTTATGCATGGAAGTGGCTGGGTGACTTTGGGCCAGTTCTTCCCTCTGAAACCAGCCCACCTCACAGGATTGTTGTGGAGAAAATACAAGGAAGGAGTATTAGATACGTTTGCCATCTGGAGTGTGTACAAATAATAAAGGCGGGATATAAATAAGTAATCTTCCTTCTCTCCTACTTTATCCATCTATCAGTATCTATCTATCCATCTCTATCTCCTCTATCCATCTTTGTTAACTATCCATCCATGTCTACCAAATCTCTCTCCATCCCTTTGCTTATCTATCCCTTTTCTTATTTATCTGTATTTATCTTTCTCCTCCTCTTTCTGACCTACTTAGTCTGTTATCTATCCATCTCTTTTCTTACCAACTCCATCTATCCATCTCTATCTACTCTTATCTATCCATCTCTTTAACTATCTATACATGTCTAATCTCTCCATCCCTTATCTATCCATTTTCTTATATCTCCATCCATCCATCCATCGGTATCTATCTATCTTCTATCATCTATCTATCCCTTCCTTTTTCTGACCTAATCAGTATATTGATATCTATCTATCTCTTTTTTTACCCACTCCACCATCTCTATCTACTTATCTATCCATGTCTATCTCTTCATTTCTTTCCTTGTTTTCTTCTATCTATCTATCTATCTATCTAATCATTATCTATCCATATCTCTCATCTATCTACCTATGTATCTAATCATGTATCAATCATCCAATATTATCTCTATTTACTGTATACATACAGTATAATCAATCAATCTATCTATAATCAATCTCTATATATCTATATCTATCTATCTATCTATCTAATCTATCTCTATAATCTATCATCCATCTAGGTATCTATTTATTATCTATCATCTATTTATCTATCTATCTTCTATCTATCCCTTCCTTTTTCTGACCTAATCAGTCTATTGATATCTATCCATCTCTTTTCTTACCCACTCCACCATCTCTATCTACTTATCTATCCATGTCTATCTATCTCTCCATTTCTTTCCTTCTGTTTTCTTATATCTATCTATCTATCTATCTATCTATCTATCTATCTATCTATCTATCTAATCATTATCTATCCATATCTATCATATATCTACCTATCTAATCATGTATCAATCATCCAATATTATCTCTATCTACTTCTCTATATATACAGTATAATCAATCTATCTATCTATAATCAATCTCTCTCTATAATCTACCTATCTATCTAATAATTGTCTGTCTGACCTACTCAGTATCGATATCTATCCATCTATCTAACCTAGGAACGAAGCCCCTTGCTCAGATGCTGGCCACCATCCGACTTGTTTTCCGCAGAGAAGCCCTCGCCATGCCTTCTGCCAGGTTACCCAGAGGACACAGTCGCTTATTTGAGCATCCCCCCTCCAGCCCCCACTCCCAACCACTTCCCTCTCTTTCAATGGGCCATTGATGCGAAGGGACCATTTGCGGTTTGGAGCTCCCCCTGTTTAAAAGGGCACGGACGGCTGCCAACTCCGTCTCCATGGCCCCACTCTTGGGAAAGCTTTGCAAGTGCATCTCGCATGCCAGGGCTTTGTGGCTGTGAGCGGACGCAAACTGTATTTTTGTGGCCTAGTTAGCTTGGCAAGAAAGGAAAGCGCGCCAACCCACCAGCTCTTTCAAAGTAACAGCTGCAAAGGAAAGAGCAGGGATTTCATCCGGTCAGCCTGGGGTATTTATTTATTTTTAAATTTCATTTAAGCTGACACGGTGGCTCAGGGGCGAAGACGCTGAGCTTGTTGGATCAGAAAGGTCGGCAGTTCGGCGGTTCAAATCCCTAGCGCCGTGTAACGGATTGAGCTCCGAGCTCACTTGTCCCAGCTTCTGCCAACCTAGCAGGTCGAAAAATGCAAGTAGAAAAATAGGAACCACCTTTGATGGGAAGGGAACAGCGTTCCGTGCGCCTTCTGAGTTTAGTCTTGCCGGCCACATGAAAGCGCTGGCTCTTCGGCTTTGAAACAGAGATGAACACTGCCCCCTAGAGTTGGGAACCACTAGCACGCATGTGCGAGGGGAACCTTTTGTCTTTAAGCTGCTGCTATCCTGCTATCATCCACACCATTCATGATACACAAAGTTGGGATTCTACAAGTAGTCCTTGACTTACAACATTTCACGTAGTGACTATTAGAACGGCACTGGGGGGGGGGAGTGACTTATGGCCATTTTTCACACCGAGGACTGTTGCAGCCTCCCTGCGGTCACACAATTGAAATTCAGACGCTTGGCAACTTGGCACACATTTATGAGAGTTGCGGTGTCAGACGAGGGCTCTGCGTCGGAGGCAGAGAGGAAGTTAGGCAGCAGTGAGGCAGAGGAACAGCTGGAGCCTGTTCCCAGTGTGCGCATGCGCAGAGCTGCCAGAAGACAAGAACAACGAAGAAAGCAGGGTCGACTTGGAAGTAAAGCCACACCTTGGGAGGTGATTGGCCCCTTTCATAGGAAACAAAAGAGGAGCGAATGGGGAGGGGGCTTTTGCAGGAAACAATTCGTTCCTTCGGTCTTTTCAAGAGTGGAAAGTTCCGTTTGTGACTTTAAGAGAAACTGTGCCAAGCGTTGCCTTGCCCTGCATTGGGAAGCTAGTTATCTGGCAGATCTCCAAGCGAGATAAGGTTCATGTGGATAAATATTCCTCAGGAAAGACTGTTTCCTAGGCCTGGCTGACTGTGAATGAAAGGAATTCACAGTCGTGTAAATAAAAGAGGTTTTGCAGGGACCAAGACTTTGCTTTTTGCTTTCTAAGGAAGCCTGGGTCAGAATGCTTACAGCGTGGGGATTATTTTGCCTATGAACCATCAAAGCAAAAGCAACACTCTAAGAAATCCCAAAATCATTTATCACAATCCTTGGTATTTAAAAAAAAAATATTGCATCCCCACTAACAGCGGGCAAAGTGTTTAAAACCAAGCAAACAGGCTGCCTTCCCAGTTTCTCAATGACAAGCTGCTTTTGTAGAAAAACACGAGAAACGAGTATCTTAGCTATTTCACCCAAATGGATTGTTCACAACTATTTTTCATGCGCGCTTCAAACTTTTATGCAGGCTTCTTGTTTATTAAATGGTTTAAGATTTAAATTAGCTCCATGGGAAGGGAACAAGGAGAATAGGATGTGCATTCTTCTCCTGTAGTTGAATGTGATAGTTCAATGTTAAAACCATCAGCCTCCAAGATCCTGAGAAAGAAATAATTGGAAAAATCGCCTTCTCTGTGCCCAAATAAGATGCTTTGGCGGAAGGCAAAAGTATTTCTCACGATTGTGGCAGTGTTTTAGCTGTTGAAATTTTTTCTTGGCTAGAAATAGAAGTGGATTAAAGAACTACGGTAATTATTGATGTGCTTAGACATGGCCATAATTGGCTTCTGCCAAACTGCCAAGGAATTAGGAATTAAAGCCAAAGTCCATTTGAAGAGGTATCGACATAGAAACGCCCAAGATTCCAGCTGGTATTTAATAAATAGCAACATGGGAGAGAAACAATTGTTTTAATAAATGCCGTTTCGAAAATTCCTCGCTGTAATGATTCCCGAAAACATACTTACAAGAAAATTGGTATTTTTTCTATCAAGTATACACCGATGATGTAGAACTTACACACACACACACACACAAAGAGAAGTGACATTGCAGGAATAAAATGTCAACCAGAAAGATAAAGGCTATTTTCAGGAATGGACCTTTCATTCATCAGGGAAGAAAGCCATGTGATAACTTACACTACAAATCAAATAATCCCGAGCTCACCTGGGCACAGAAGCACAAGGCGGATCTCACAGGTGAAATTTAACCTTGTTGAAAGGTGCCCATTGGAACCAGTTGAGTGGAAATTTAGAGTGCCTCCCCCATGTAGTTTTTTCCCCCCATATTATTTTTAAAATAAGAGATGGAGCAGCAACAGCCTCGTACAAGATATTAAGTCATCTAAGGCTCAACAGCTACATACCAGCAAAGTGTTCTTAGAGAAAACCACAAAGGCAGTATTTTGCATTGAAGCATTCCAACTCAAAGTACCGTCCTGATTCCTGAAGCTTGTAAGTCTTGGATAAATGTCTTCATCTAAATCTTATTTTTCTGAGTCTAGGCCAGTGTTGGTGAACCTTTATGGCACTCGGTGCCATAAAGGGAGCACTTCACACAAACACACAAACATAGGCGCTCGCCTGGGCCGCAACCAGGAAGAGGAGCTGCCCAGGCGGCATATGCAAGCTGGTAAATGAAGTTTTGGTTTATGGCGCGAGCATGCGGAACGGCCAGCAAGTTTTCTGGTTACTACCACGCACGCACGCACCAGAAAATGGAAGACTAGATTTTTAAGAGAGATTATTTTGTTCTAGAAATTTTTAACTCGATATTCCTTAAGTGTTTTTAACTTGCTCTGGTCCTTTGACTGGAATAAACAATTGACTTGATGATGACTGCTTTATTGGTGTAGCTTAAGTTTGGGGTCGGGGTGAGGGTGTGCACCAGAAGCATCTTGTCACAACCCAGGATTTGAAATGTTAAGGCAAACTTTCCTCTTATGCAGTCCTTCAACTATACGGAGCTAGCCTTTTGTGAAAATGTACACACGAGCAGTAAGGGAAGGAGGAGCAATTAATTAAATGTACCTACTACAATTAAGGCGAAAGAAATACTGAAAAGGCAGGGTGTAAATTGTCTTCTCCAATCATTGTCCAAGAATTGAGATGTTTCCTCCAAAATCAGAAGTCCGCTTCAGAGTGCTTTTATGAATTATACGTGAAAGAAAGTAGCTTAAATTTCTCAGATTGCACTTTCAAGGCTATTTCACAATTTTAATCACACGGCAAGAGGGACTAGCAACCTCTTTGCTCTAGCGCTTCCTCAATGCAGCGGGGCAAGAAAAGCCCCCCTCCCCTCCAGCTGCATAAAATATATTGAGTTTAAAAACAAGAGGTGAGAGACAAATAGGTTTCTTTAAAGCTCATCCTTGATTCGCTTGTCTGTGCGTTTGATGTTGATGTCCAAGGCATCCACTTTCCCAGTGAGGCGATAAAGGATCTCATCCTGCTCATCGATTTCAGTTTGCAAGCCCAGAGCAAGGTTTTTCAGTCGGCCCAGCCCGGAGGACATGTCATCTGTAAAGATCCACCCCCCCACAAACACATAAAATTAGCAACACAAGAGGTAGACAAAAACACAGAGGTGTTTGTGAGGCAGTTTGTATCCAAGGCTATTCATGGGATTCCCTTGGTTTAAATTAAAAGAGGCTTTGGCACAGCCCAGGGACGCAGTGCCTCAGTGGCTAAGACGCTGAGCTTGTCGATCAGAAAGGCGCATAGAGCACTGTTACCTTCCCACCAAAAGTGGTTCCTATTTTTCTACTTGCATTTTTTACATGCTTCCGAACTGCTAGGTTGGCAGAAGCTGGGACAAGTAACGGGAGCTCACTCCATTACGTGGCAGTAGGGATTCGAACCACCAAACTGCCGACCTTTCTGACCACAAACTCAGCATCTCAGCCACTGAGCCACCGCGTCCCTCATAACCAAGCAGGTTACTAACTTATCAACTGCAGTGTCTTAAAGGTGCGAGCCTTAATTCACTTGGCAAGTCATAAAATTGGGCAAAACTCACTTAGCAGTCTTGTTTAGCAATGGAAATTTGGGGCTCAATTGTGATCCTAAGACAAGTACTGCCTGCAAACAACTAGGACTAACATTGGGGAACGGGGACTATCGTGACTCACCTAAGTTGTTATCAATTTTCTGGTGGCAAGCCCGGAGGTGCTGGTTCTTGGGGTAACAATCAGACGGGGCTGGATTGTTTGAACTGGTCGCACTGGAACTGAAGTCTGGAAAGAGAGAAGAAAACGACAGTGTCAGGCTTGGAAGCCACTTTTGCATAGGGCCTCAAGCCTGCCACATATTCAAACATATTCGACTGTGGGAAACTGGGAGGGGGGGGGGATTGCATGGAGCATGGGAGATATGTAGTCAAAATAACATTTCTTCTCAGAAAGTCAAGGTCGCTTCTGTCCCTGCACCTGGACGGATGTGGATGGGAGGAATCTTCCTTCATGGCAATGACTGATCAGACCATGGGATGGACTTGTGGATGTTGGGGAAGGGTCTTGAACTTTCAACTTGGTAGGGAAAACTGGAACCTTCAGATTTACAATGATGTGCCAACGTGGCTCTTTTAATAAATTGTAACTTTGAAGGATTTCTAGCCTCGGAAGGTTATTTATTTGAGGATGCTATTTGGAACCCTGACAGACAGTTCTGTAGATACCCATCTTAAAGTTCAAGGACATCCCTTTTAAAAAAACGAACTCATATTCAAGGGCTTATCTCGTATGAGATTAGCTTACATTCCACTCCAAATTAAGCAAGGTTATTTTTCTGATTAATAAACACAGGAGGCCTTGTACGTAGAGCTCTGCTGGGCAAAACAACAGCGACAATGTTCAAGTTCTATCAAATGCAGATAACCAAACAAGATCAAGCATACCTGAGTTTTCCAACTTCCGTAAATTTGGATGAGTCTCCTGGTACTTGGACTCTTGTTCTTTACTGACGGATAACGCTTCTTTTAATCTAGACAGAGGAAGAAAAGGGAATTCCCCACGTTCAGCATTTACGGCTTCCACTTGCTTCCAAACAGAAATGAGCTTTGCCTTATCAAGGTTTCTCAACCTTTAAGGTGCGTGGACTTTAAGCTGGCTGTGGAATTCTGGGAGTTGGAGTCCACGTATCTCAAAGTTGCCAAGATTGAGAAACACTGGGTTGGGGGGGAAAAAAAGTTTTCCTTTCTGCTATATTTCTGTATTAAATGTTTTATTTACTGTGGGTAAGGTTAAAGCAGCCACTCAGGCTGACAACATCCTCTTAGGTTTAACCACAAACCCACAGATGGTTTATTGGAAAGTCTGCACATTGAAGATTACTGTTTTATTTTCTCACCCCCTTTCAGAAAGAAAGATTTCAGACATAAGTGTGACATGCAGTGGTTAGGGTGCTGGCCGAGAAACCTAGGCCTGCCTTTGGCATGAAAACCAACTAGGTGTTGTGGCCCGCCAGAGGCCAGCAAAACTAGCAGCAGATTCAGACAGTGAGGAGGTTGGGGAGGAAGATGGGCCAATCCTGGAGTCTGAGGAAGGCTCGGATGAGGGCTCTGTGTCGGAGGCAGAGCCATCTGACAGTTATCAGTTGCCTTCAGAATCAGACATCAGTGAGGCAGACGAACAACTGGAGCCTGTTCCCAGTGTGCGCATGCGCAGAGCTGCCAGACGAAGGGAACAGCTAAAGAACATGGGTCGACTTGGGAGTAAAGGCCACAGGTGGATGATGAATGGCCCCTCCCAGAGGAAATAAAAGAGGAGCGAAAGGGGAGTGGAGTTTGTAGGAGACAATTAGTTTGCTGACAATTGTTTCGTGACTCTCTGAGACTCCTTGTCAAATTCTGCAGATCTCGGCCTGGCAGCTCTCCAAGCCAGATAAGGTCTGTGACTGTAAATCCTCTCTTGAAAAACTTCGCTGAAAGTGAATAAGAATTCACAGTCAATTAATAAAAGGTTTTTTTGCCAGGACAAGGAGTTTGCTTCATGCTCTTGGATGCCCGGTCAGAACACTAGGTGACTTTTGGGCAATCGCCAGGAGACTGTGACTTCTAGTCCCACCTTAGGCAGGTAACTTGACTGGGTTACTTTGGGTCATTCAGCAGGAGATTGGGGAGTTCTAATCCCACTTTAGATCATGAAAGCCAGCTGGGTGACATTGGGCCTGTCCTTCCCTCTCAGGCCAACCAACCTTAGAGGATTACTTTTGTGGGGAAAGAGGAAGGAGTATTACAGTATGTTTGCCACTTCGAATCATAAAGAAATAAAGGTGGGATAAAAAAAAAATCTAGTAATAAATTCAAGCCGAAGTTGGGCAGTGGATGAACTCAGATGCCCACCCACTTCCTGCCTCCTTAGAAGAAAACCTCAATTGTCTACCTATTGCTTCCTTGATATTCAGAGGCTCCATTCTGCTCGAGTTTGATTTCTTGCGGCTTGGCCTTAAAGTAATTGACGAAGCCCCCAAAGACACTCTTAATGCTATTGATATGTTTCTGACTCGTCTTTAAATCTTGATCCATCTTGTCCACCATGCGCTCAGAACGCTTCAGGGCTTCCCCTTGCCGGACGAGTTCCTGCCAAAAGCAACATAGTGTTTCAAACAAACAAACAAACAACTATCAAAAAGGATGCTGGTATTTTAATTCCTCAATGAAACACATTTTATGCAAAAGGAACTGTGGCTTTCTCTTTATTAAGCTAAAGCATTGACAATATGAAATAGAATTATTACCAACAGCTCACAATATTTGTAGCTCAGGATTGCTGAACCATGGGGGGGGGGGGGGTGGGAGGTTGGTACTTTCTGAGCTTTGTGGTTTTCTTGCAGACATTTCATGACCCAGCTAGGTAATATCATTTGTTTTAGAAGGGATTGGGATTTGTGGAATGGAGACGGAGCGAGGAGGAGGAGGAGAACTGTGGGGGTCCTTGGTGCTCCCTGAGCTTGGTTGTTTTCTTGCAGAAGTTTCATTACCTAACTAGGGAACATCATCAGTGCTAAAGGGGGAGTGCGATTTGCAGAGGAAGAGGAGGAGGAGGGGTAGGAGGAGTCTGTTTGGCTGTTTGCTTGTAGACATTTTATGACCCAAAATAAGGAACATCATCAACGGAGGAGGAGGGAGGGGGAGGAAGAAGAGGGGGGGGAGGATACTATGGAATCCTTGGTGTTCCCTAAACTTGTTTGTTTTCTTGAAGGTGTTCCATTAGCTAACTAGCTAACTTTATCAGTACTCTGATATTACCTTGATAGCCTTACTTCCATAGCAAGCAAACACTGAAAAATATGTTTTTGAGATTCCTGTTTACCTCTGATGTGGCGACTCCTACATGTTCAGACTCATAAATGAGAGATAGTGACTTGTTGGTGCTATCCAGAGACGATTTTGTGAGCCTCATGACTTCCTGTTGTAAATATCTTTGTCTGTCTGGACCTTCTCTCGGAGGCTCCTCCCCTTCGTCCCACTTGACCGGCTTGAAGTCATCTTCATCGTCATCAAAAGGATTGCAACTTTTGGGGAAAGTCGACATCTTTGCAGCCTCACGCTTTGACCGCTTCGATTTATAATGTAGGTTTACACGGACAGAATCAAGCTGGTGTTGCTCAGACGAAGATGGGAGTCCTTCGTGTAAAAGGATCAGTGGCGATGTGCAAACAGCCAAACTCTGTAAGAGAAAAAAAAATTCATCATGAAACATACTTATGTTTAGTCATACAGATCGTCCTTAAATAAAACCATTCGTCCAGTAAACTGTTTGAAGTTACAACAGCACTTAAAAAAAAGTGACTTATGACCGTTACAGCATTCCCATGGTCAAATGATCGAAATTTGACAATCAGTATGCATTTACAAGGGACGCGATGGCTCAGTGGCTAAAAGACGCTGAGCTTGTCCATCAGAAAGGTTGGCGGTTCACTGGTTCAAACAGAGTGAGCTCCTGTTACTTGTCCCAGCTTCTGCCAACCTAGCAGTTCGAAAGCACGTAAAATGCAAGCAGAAAAATAGGGACCACCTTTGATGGGAAGGTAACAGCATTTCATGCGCATTTGGCATTTAGTCATGCCGGCCACATGATCACGGAGACGTCTTCGGACAGTGCTGGCTCTTTGGCTTTGAAACGGAGATGAGCACTGCCCCTTAGAGTTGGGAACAACTAGCACATATGTGCAAGGGGATCCTTTTACCTTTTTACCTTATGCATTTACAATGGTTGCAGCATTCCAGAATGAGGTGGCTGCCATGTGTAATCTTCCTAGTCAGCTTCCGACAAGCAAAGTCAACAGGGGAAGCCAGATTCACTTAACGACTGCAGTGATTTGCTTAACAACTGTGGCCAAAAAAAGGTCATAACATGGGGCAAAATTCATTTAACTGCTTTGCTATTAACAGAAATGTTGGGCTCAATTGTGGTCATAGGTTGAGGACTACCTGTAAACCGTTCAATGTCACTTAGGCGAGTTGGGCCCTATAGAAATCTGATCAACGTAAACAGAGCATCAAATTACTTGAATGCACACTTCTGTGAAAATTTCCAAGAACAGCAAACCGTTCAAAGTACTCATCTCATTGCAAGGAACCAGCATAGAGTATCTATGTTGTCAGACCCAGAAGCCCTCTTTTTCACTGGGCCTTCAGTTTCTACTGTGGGAAATTGGTAGGGGAGGATTATATGGCATATGGGAAATATATAGTCTAAATCAGTGGTCTCCAACCTTGGCAACTTTAAGACCTGTGGACTTCAACTCCCAGAGTTCCTCAGCCAGCTTTGCTGGCTGAGGAACTCTGGGAGTTGAAATCCACAGGTCTTAAAGTTGCCAAGGTTGGAGACCACTGGTCTAAATAACATTCCTTTCTCAGAGAGTCAAGGACATCTTGCCCTGCACTTGATTGGTGTGACTGGGAGGCATCTCCAGTTTTGGATGGTGCCTGATTGGACCATGCGATGGACATGGGATTGCTGGGCAGGGGCATAGACTTTCACGGGTGGGGAAAACCTGGCAACTTTCAGATTCGGGTTTTCCCAGATGTACCAATATGACATCTCTAATAAAGTGGAACTTGGAGAAAATTCAAGGCTCAGTGTTCTTTCGTTGAGGGGGTGGTACTTGGAACCCTGATATATGTTCCATCTACCTTCTAATTTGCCCAAAGAGAAATTGTTTATTCGGTTATGAAAAACAAAAACCATTATTTCAGGAAATTCAAAGTCTATCAGCTGAGCCACAAGTCCTGCTGTTCTCTCTAACAGACAAGTCATCTTTCCAAGCATCTTAAAACTGCTTTGTGGGCATTTTTTTGCAACTAGTGTAGCTGAAGCCATGTTGGAAACGGAAAAAGTCAACACCAATGCCATTCTTAGGGAAGGCCCAAAACATTCTGTTCTAGGCAATCAAATAATTATTTGCCTCTTATTGAATGACTCAAGACCCAGAATATCTTAGTCAATAGACTGGCATCTAAAATAGAAAAAACAACAAACAGCACAATAAAAAACAACCTATAAACAATTTATTGCCTATTCACAATATCTTACTTTAGATCTCTCATTGAAATGTTATTATGGTATGTACAAGTCTCAGTTTTCAGTCCCAATGCCAAGAAAGATTTGTTCAAAACTTTCAAAATAAGTATAAACTATCATCAGAGCATGTTGACGGAGCCACACTTACACAACTTGAAGCCGGCTCTTTCTCCCATGAAAAATAACATCCCATTTTGCAAAATTATCAACATTCCATATTTACTACCATTTCAGTATACTCTAAATATTTCACTACTTAATGAAATAGTGACCACAATCTACTAAACCTCTTGTAGCAAGACACGAAATGACAAACACGTGAGCACTTACTGAAAGAGGAAGCTACAAGAAAGAGGAAGTTCCTTGCAAGAGCTCTGCATTTAATCATCAACTATTTCAGAATAACTTAAGGAATTGGACTGTACCTTTCAGCAGTGTTTCAAAAATATCTCGTTTATCTCCTTCAATTTTAATTGACTCGGTGACTTAATCTGACTTCCCCAGCTTGGCTCTCTAGCAATTCCTGGCCAGATTTCAGAACCATCTTCTATAACCCTCTTCCAAAGGAGTAGGTTTTAATTGCAGAAGTAAATTCCAAAACAAAATATTCTTTTCATGTCTTAAGGCGATGTCCCTTCTATATAAGAAGCTTGTCCTCCCCAAGGCTATTTAACCTTGTTCCTGCTTCAAAGAGTATTTTTAAAATATAACAAACACCAAAACAGTTGTTAAAAGGTAAAGGTTCCTCTCACACATATGCACTAGTCGTTCCTGACTCTAGGGGGCAGTGCTAATCTCCGTTTCAAAGCTGAAGAGCCAGTGCTGTCCGAAGACGTCTCCGTGATCATGTGGCCAGCATGACCCAACGCTGAAGGCGCACGGAACGCTGTTACCTTCCCACCAAAGGTGGTTCCTATTTTTCTACTTGCATTTTTTACCTGCTTTCGAACTGTTAGGTTGGCAGAAGCTGGGACAAGTCATGGGAGCTCACTCCATCACGTGGTGCTAGGGATTCGAACCACCGAACTGCTGATCTTTCTGATCAACAAGCTCAGCATCTTAGCTCCCAAATTAATGGTTGTTAATTTGACCCAATTATACTATTATTTCAATTTATTGTTCTTGCAAGCCAGGAGGCCAAATGTTTCCCGAGGTGAGATCAGCTCTGATCTTTCTAGCATTAAAAAATCCCCGAAATATGTTTTATTTTTATTTATTTTTTCCCTAAGCAGGCTTGGAGCTCTAAGATAAATGGGGAACCCATAATACTGTTATACACTACTATATGTAAAATATTGGTCTGCTTGCCTAATGATTTTAGATTTTTATTATTATAAAAGTTGAAGACACATTAATAAAATTAATAATTTGATTTTTGGGGTTTTTTCCCTTGATTTAATCCATTCTTTATTGTATGCTGCCTAGAGTCATGTTCATGAGGTAACCAGCTATATAAATATCATAAATAAATATCACAAATAAGTGTCATAAATAAATATCATAAATAAATATCATAAATATCATAAACAAATTGAAGGTTCTTTCCTAAGGCCTTAAACACCTGTTGAAGCATTGATGGATTAGATGACACTATAATTGATTTATTTACTTAATTTTGACTGGAGGCAGATTTTTTTACTGTTTTGAACCTTTTATGTTTTAACTAGTTGAATTTTATAGCTTTTCAAATGATTTTGTATGGGTTTTTTATATATATATGTATATAAATTTTGATTGGGATCAGCCCTGAATTGGCTGAAAAATGGGCAGCTATATAGTTTTTTAAAAAGACATGGGGATGATGGGAACACATCCAGGTTACCTGGGCCAGATTAGCTGCGGATGATGGGCACAGTAGCCCCAATTTAAGTGGAAATCACTTAATTGGGGAAGATTATAGCCAGTAATGGGGTAGTTAAAACTGACACCCCACTCCGTCAACCTTCATTCGCTCCCAGGAAGCCCACTGAGGAGGTGCATCTTGAGGCCATCCATCTCAGCCCAGCCTACCTCACGGGGTCGGTGTGAGACACACACACCCCTCCCAGAATGGCCAAAGAAACAAAAGTCTATACATTGGATAGGATTTCAAATGTCTATTTTTTTAACAAATCCGCCCCCTGGCGCGAAGTGCCAACTCCGCCGCCCTTTCTTCCCTCAGCCCAGCCTACCTCGCAAGGGTGTTGTGGAAACCCCCGAAGCGCCAGAGAGGGAAAGGCAAGCCGTGGAAAAAAGCCAACGTCGCTGCCTGGCGCCTCTCCTGAAAGACCAGCCGGCGATTAACCGCCCGCCCCGGAGTTCCCCTCAGGCGCCACCCACGGCTGCTCGGCCGCTGCTTCACTTCCGGTCACGGTTGACGCCGCGGCTGGTGTCGCCGCGTCGAACCATCCCGTGACTAGGGGAGGGCGGAGCTACATCGGTGAGAGGGGGCGGGGTTAATGAAAAGGGCAGCGCGCCTGTGCCGAACCCATCTCCGCGTAGCGATCTGGGTAGCTCTCGCGAGAGTAGCCGTCTGCCGCGCTCTCTCTCTCTCTCTCTCTCTCTCTCTCTCTGGGTGAGGAGCATAAGGGGCGTGGCCCGGCCGTGACGGCTTGCTGAGGCAGCTTCGCTCGCCGCTCTCTCTCTCCTTGCGTAAGGAATGTAAGGGGCGTGTCCCGCGTGAGAGGCGTGGCCAAACCATGACGAGTTGCTAAAGCGGCTTCGCTCGCAGGGCGCTCTCTCCTTGCGTGAGGAGCGTTAGGGGCGTGGCCGAGCTGTGACGGCTTGCTGAGGCGGCTTCGCTCGCCGCTCTCGCTCTCTCTCTTTCTCCTTGCGGGAGGAGCGTTAGGGGCGTGGCCTGCGTTAGGGGCGTGGCCAACCCGTGACGGCTCGCTGAGGCGGCTTCGCTCGCCGCTTCTCCCCTCCAAGATGTCGGCGCTGGCCGTGGCGACCGCGGCGGCTGCCACCGCGGCCGCCGTCACCGCCGCGCGTTCCGAGAGGCAGGGCAGCCCGGCTTCGTCGCGGGGCTTCTACTTCAACACGGTGCTGTCGCTCGCCCGCTCGCTGGCCGTCCAGAGACCCGCCCCGCTCGAGAAGGTGCAGCGGGGGAGAGGGGGGCGTCGAGGGTCTTGGGGTGGGGGCTTCTCTGGGAGGGGGAGGGCAGGGCCTGGGCCGCTAATAGAGGGCAAGAGCAGCCGGGAGGAGGAGGAGGATAAAGAGGGCTGGCCCTGGCAGAAACTGATCCATCAGTCGTAGAATAGAGCTGGAAGGGACCTTGGAGGTCATCTAGTCCAGCCCTCCATGCTCAAGCAAGAGATCCTATACCATTGCAGTCAGTTAGTCAGAATAGAACTGGGAGGGACCTCTTTTACTCTATTGACCATTCCTATCAATCAATCAGTCAGTCAGAATAGAGCTGGGAGGGAACTTGGAGGTCATCTTGTCCAGCTCCCCCTTGCTCAAGCAAGAGATCCTATACCATTGTAATCAATCGATCAGAATAGAACTGCAAGGGATCTTGGAGGTCTTCTACTCTATTGATCATTCCAATCCATCAATCAACCAGAATAGAGCTAGAAGGGACCTTGGAGGTCTTATAGTCCAGCCCCCTCGCTGAAGCAGGAGACCCTGTGCCTAGACCATTTCAATCAATCAATCAGAATAGAACTGGGGGAGACCTTGGAGGTCTTCTAGTCCAGCTCAAGCAGGAGACCCTGGGCCTAGACCATTTCAGACAAGGAGCTGTCCAGTCTCTTCTGGAAGTTTTTTTAAGAAGGGATCTGACAGTCACTTGTCTGAAATGATATAGGTTCCCCTGCTTGAGCAAAAGAGCTGGACTAGAAGACCTTCGAGGTCCCATCTATTCTAAAAGTTCAAAGAAGAGCAACTAAAATGGATCAAAAGCCTGGAGATTAAACCATACCAAGAACAGCTGCAGGTTTTGGGTCTGGCAGCTCGTCTAAAGAAAAGAAGAATTAGGGGGTGACATGATAGCGGTGAACTCCAGTGAAAGTTCAGGACTTTTCTTTGTCAGATAATCCACCTGTTCGTTAGGTGATCACAAGGATTTACATAACCAGGTACTTGCATTGTTGGGAAATGCTTGTGCTCTTGCAATATCACGCGTATGAATTGTGTTTACAGTTTCTCTGTGCAAATAGAAAGGTTTCTACCTGTTTAGTTTCAAAAACATTGTTCATTCCCCCCTCTCTTTTTTTTTAAAAAAGGGGACTTTTGTAATAACTTTTGGTGTCTGCAGCATATATAAGGGTTGTTCTCAAGCTGTTCAGTTGCTTCCAATTTTTTAAAACAATTCGGTAGACCTCCTTTTTGCTAGGATGATCTATCAGCCAATACAAATAAATAACAGTCATTGCTCCTTTGTTTTCTGGTGACTTTTTATTATTACCGAATGTAGGTAGTGTTGTTAGTTGCAAACTCTTGTCGGACCCATCGCGACCCCATGGACAACATTCCTCCAGGACTTCCTGTTCTCTACCATCCTCTGGAGTCCATTTAAGCTCACACCGACTGCTTCGGTGACTCCATCCAGCCACCTCCTTCTCTGCCGTCCCCTTCTTCTTTTGCCCTCTATCGTTCCCAGCATGAGGCTCTTCTCCAGGGAGTACTTCCTTCTCATTAGGTGGCCAAAGGATTTGAGTTTCCTCTTCAGGATCTGGCCTTCTAAAGAGCCGTCAGGGTTGATCTCCTCTAGGTCTGACCGGTTGGATCACCTTGCAGTCCAAGGGACTTACAGGAGTCTTCTCCAGCACCAGAGTTCAAAGGCCTCTATTCTTTGGCGCTCAGCCTTTCTTATGGTCCAACTTTCACAGCCATCCATTGCAACTGGGAAAAATGTAGGTGTAGCTTAGATTAAATCCGATTTATGTCTGAGCTGATGTGTTGGATGTTCTGCTTGGGAGCAAGCCTCCTACATTATTGCGGTACTTTTTTAAAATAATTAAGCACAGGATCAGTTTCTTAGTTTAGAGAGCAGGTTTTTTGTTTTTTTTACAAACCTGATAGGGTTAAGATGTGTGGACTTCAATTCCCAGAATTCCCCAAACAGTTTAAAATTGTCAACTTTGGAAAGCACTGGTTTAGAGAGATTCTTTCTAAACTTGGTGAGTGTTTGGTTGTTTTGAGAAAAGTGTATTCACGGTTTCTTTTTCTGCATAGAATGATTGTTTTCTGGTAAAGGTTGTAAAGGTGTAACTGCTGAAGGTCTGAAGTAAAAATAAACTTTTGCCGGACTTCAATGAACATTTACTAAAGCCAACTGCAGGCAGTAAAAGAAAGCAAACGAAAAGAAAATGCGTGCATGTGGTTGTTGCAACCTCTTTTGTGTTCTTCCACCAACACAATCACAGATTTCTCTACAGTTTTTCTGCCACCAAGTTATCTTCAGCTGATTCTTATTCATCAGTCTTTCTGCAGATTACATAACCTAATCTACAATTCAGGTGTTCATTTGAGACCATATTCACTACTGTGGCTTTCCAAGTGACAGCGCTACACATATTTTTGTACAACACAACATGTAATGATGCAGCTTTGGTTCTCATGTCTATGAGTTTTACTTTTGGATGATTATTATCCTGTCCTTTCCTACATATTTTGTTTTTATGACTGTTTAGTAGGCAAAACAGGTAAAAAAATACAGAAAGATTTGTTCCTGTCCCTACCAGATTGCATGAACTCCATATGGCAGTGGCATTTAAGTGGGTTAGAATATACCTCTGTATCTCTATTGAGTGGTCAGAGAGCAATGAAGAATTAAGGACAGTAAAAGAGGGATATACCGTATTTTTCAGACTATATGATGCACCGGTATATAAGACCCACCAACATTTTCATGTTCTTTTAAGAGGGGAAGGGTGCGTCGTATACTCCCAAAAATACGGTAAATAAATACTAGTTCCAGAAATTTCTGAAAAGTATCTCAAAGTGCAAAACTTAGCAAAATGCCTTGCTTAGCCACAGAAATTTGCAAATCTCACTTAAGGTTGGTGTTGCTTAGCAACAGGAATTTTGGGCTCAAGTTTGGTCATTTACTTGTATCATCATCATTTAACGACCCCATAATCTCTTGGGGGGAATAGAGTCTGGGCAACCGAATGAGCGTTTTTAATGGCCAAACGCCCTTCCCTGTCGCCAGTGCGGAGTTTTGTTCAGCAGATATATTCTCATTGTTCCCAGAGAGAGAAATAACTGCCTCTACCTAGGATCGAACTCACAGCCTCCTGATTGTGAGCTGAGAGCTCCACCTTTAGGTCACCGCACCACTCTATTGAGGTTTACCTGTATATCTTCCCTTTTCTTTCTCCTGTAGGTCCAAAAACTTCTATGCATGTGTCCTGTGGATATCCATGGGATTTTTCAACTGGATGAGCGCCGCAGAGATGCTGTGATTGCACTGGGAATTTTTCTAATAGAGTCTGACCTGCAGGTAACGTTCCCTTTATTGACAAATACTTTAAAAAAAAGATTTACAACCCCTCCTTCCTCGGGTTCCCCAGGCCACTGGCCACAAACTCAGTATACTGAAATAAAATTATTAAAACACCATAATATCTCACATTTGCTAAATTTGTTTAGCCACGTTAATTCGCTTAAATCAGTGTTTCTCCAGCTTGGCAGTTTTAAGATGCGTGGGACTTCAACTCCCAGAATTCCCTTTGCTGGCTGGAGAATTCTGGGAGTTGAAGTTCACCCATCTTAAAAGTTCCTATGGTTGGCAAACACTGGCCTAATTGGTTGGTCGTTTCTTTCCTGAAACCTTTCTCTGTGCTTTTTCGGCTTAACCTTATTAGCCGCGTGGTGCAGATTATTCTGAGAATTTGGGCAGTGCATTTCAGCTGAGCTTGGCCTCATTCTTAGAGTCTCGAGATAACATTTACCTACATGCATTCTCTTGTTGTTGTTGTGACTTTTTTGTTTTTGTTTTTTCAGCACAAAGATTCACTCATCCCTTACCTTCTCCGGCTATTGAGGGGCCTTCCCAAAGTGCAGTGGATTGAAGAAAGCAATTCGCGAAAAGGCCGAGGTGACTTTTTAAAAAGGGGGCAGGGATGAGTTTAGCCAGATTTTAGGCTTAGGCCAATGTGTCTTAACTTTAGGGACTTTACGATGTATGGACTTCAACTCCCAGAATTCCGCATGCGGGCTGGACCTTGATTAGCCCTTGGGCCATATCAAAGTGCAAAGTTTCAGAAACAAATTATTACTAAAAATTTGATAAAAGCAATTTAAAAAGGAATTTGTGAAAACACAATTTAAAACGGAATTGGAATAAAATACAGTTTTAAAATGGAATTGGAATAAAATACAGCCTAAAATGAAATTGGAACAGAGTACAATCATTTAAGATATAGATAAAACAAGATAAAATTATATTTTGGTGCCACCCCTGCAATCTACCCCAATCAGTCATTACCACATATGTAGATCTCAACCAAACCATTTTGCTTAAGTATTGTGCTGTGTTAAATGTTATTTCCAGGTTCTGGCTGCAGATTAAGTAAGCTGTTTTGATATGATGATCCCAATGGGTCCTTCGTTTGGTGTATTGGCCAAGGTCCCTGTCTCTCACCACCTTATACAAGCAACCATCCAATAGGATGTGAGCCAAGTTTTCTCTCTCTGCCCCTCCGCAAATGCAGAGATGCTCATTGTAGGGTATAGAATGAAATCCACCGTATCTGTTTTGTCAAGCTTTTTTGAATCTCGCTCGCAGTAAATATCTCCCTAAGATGTTTTGCCAGTTGTAACTTCAAATAGCTGTCTACTTGAAAAGTACATTTGTATGTACTCAGCATGCTGGCTGGAGAATTCTGGGAGTTGAAGTCCACACCTCTTTAAAGTCTCCAAGGTTGAGAAACATTGGTTTAGCCTAGACCAAAGGTGTCAAACTCCATTTCATTGAGGGCCCCATCAGGGTTGTGGCTGATCTTCCTGGGATGGGTTGGCCAGGGTGGGCATGGCCAGCTTGATCTGGCCAAGGTGGCCGTGGCCACCTTGACGTGACTCTTATCGGGGGTGCCTGTGGTGGCCTGAGTACTCTGCTAACGAAAACGGGTTCCCAAGCTCCATTTTCAGCTGTGACAGCTTCCGGCAATCCTCAGCCAGCGAAAATGGAGCTCGGGAGGGCTGCGGCTTGGGCGTTTGCTGTTTCCAGGTATCGCCTGTGGGCAGAGTGTTTGATACCCCTTGCCTAGATTACCTGATGTCAGTGTCAGGCCTGCAGCCATCTTTTCTTTTGGGCCTTTGGCCTGCCACACTTTCTATTCCGCTATGCATTTTCTATTGTGGGAAAATGGGAGGGGGGATTGTACGGATGAGATGCTATGTAGCCATAACAACATTCTTTCTAGAAAGCCAAGGTCATCCTTTGTCTCTGCACCTGACCGGAACTGGATGGGTGGAAGCTGCCAACGTGGCAGTGGGAGATTGGACCATGGGATGGACTTGGGGGGGGGGGGCAGGATCTTGAACTTTCAACTGGGGGGGGGGGGGGAAACCAGGAAGCTTTCAGATTCGGGTTTCCCCAGATGTGCCCACATGGCTCTCTTAATAAATTGGAACTTTGAGCAATACTTTGCCTTGGACGCTGATTTACTTTTGGATGCTATTTGGAACCCTGATAGTCAGCTTCTTAAATCTGGATTTGTGAGGCAAGGTGGTAAGAAAAGGGATGGAGATTTAAGACAGTGTTCACTTCCATGGCTCATTATGAGATGAGTGGCAAATATATTTAATTAATAACTAAACTAAAAAGCTGGCTGAGCCCCCCCCCCCCCCCCCCCGTCTTGCTCTTGGGTGGATCGCTGGCGTGAATTCATCTGGTTAATCGCAATCCTGATCCATTACCACACTTATAGGCACCCTTCCAGTCGCAGAAAACTTCAGCTTCTGTTTGGTGACTTTGCTGTCCGACGTGGCCTACAGGGATGCGTCTTTAAGAGAGCAGGTAAGACTGGTCACATGCCATTCAACGCCTTGACTTATGTTTTTTTTTCCTTATTTAAAGTCCCAAACGGGCTTTTTTCAAGAGGCAAGTGGATTTCCTGGGTTTTTTTTTCCTTTCTTTGAAAACGTTGAAGAATGCAAACGACCAGATGTCTGCAAGGAGTATAAATTCATTCCATTATCTGCCCCCCACCCACCTTCAGTCAGAGCTGAAGAAGCTTTTCGGATGAGAAGTGAAACTTCTTCAAAGGAAAACCAGAAAGTCCAGTTGCCTCTTGAAAAAAAAGCACCTTTGGGAAAACCATAACCTGGATGACTGAGAATTTCCATAGACACAACTTGCTTAATGGCCACTCGTTCAGTGCCGTTATCCAGTTAGAACAGATACTTATGACATGTCCTTGAAGTTCCGGCACCCCCTACAGTCACGTAATTGTGATTCATCACTCAGTAATTTCTGAGTGGTCCTAACATCCCACAATTTCCTGCTGGCTTCCCCTATGCAAACACAGTGGGAAAGCTAGTGGGAAATCAGAAGTCACAGTCACCTGAGGTCTTTGCTTAATGATCAATGGTGATTTGCTTAACAATGGCAACTAAGGACTACCAGAACTGCCAACACTAACTGGTACACTCACACAAAGTTGCACTTTACAACTGCATTGCTTAGTGACAGACGTTCCGTCCACAATTATCATCACTAAGTGAGAACAGTATCTCTGTCCTTGTTGCATTAGTCAAGTGGAGGACATTCATTCATTCATAAGGCGATAAGGACCAAATGATTACTGGTGAGTAAACTTCACCAGTAAACCTCCAACTTCAAATAGCTAAAATCTCTTTTTGCAAACATGTTTTCAACAATTAGCAATCGGGTGCTTAGAAACATAGAAGGAAATATGTTAGTTATAGCTCTGGCTTTATCTTTGTTTCACCCTTCTGACGCCTAACACTGTTACTTCATTCTGTAATCTTACATTACTGTTAACATTTTGTTATTTTAGGCTATCCTCTGTTGTTAACCTGGAGTTAGAACCTGAAACGTGTTTACGTAATGTTAATTCTGCTCCTGGATTTTTATTTTTAATTGCCTCCCTTTGTTGTTATAGGTTTTGGAGCCAATTTTACAAGTGATGCAAGTTCTCTTGGGGATGTGTCAATCTCCACAGATCCAGGATAAAGGTATGTTTCCGATGTAATATTGCACCTTGTAACAAAAAATATTAAATTTTTCCATCAATCACTTGTTTGTTTTTAAATTATTTTTAAAACAAAACAAAATATAAAACATAAAAACATCTTCCAGTTACATCCAGTGTGTCGGTTGGTTATGAAACTTTTGTGCATCCCCTCCATAGTTCTTGCTTACAATTTGTATACAATCTCTTATTATCAATGTAATATACAGTATGTGTATACATTATTATCATTGTTAATCATTTATTTGACTGTAATTATTATTCCTTCATTTTATACGAGATATTCTAAATTTTGAATCAATGTATATTATAACAGTTCATTGCATCCTCCTAAATCCATCCAGTAGTAGTACATTTTTATATTATATTCTATGTCTCTTCCCCCCACCCCCCCGGTTTTCATTTGCAAATGACTCTTACAGATAGTCCTCAACGTACGGCCACAGTTGAGCCTCAAATTTCCATGGTTAAGCAAGACCATTGTTAAATGAGTTAAATGACCCTGGGGACAGTTCAACTGTCATAGGTCCATGCCAGTTGCCAAGCACCTGAATATTGATCAGGTGATCTTGGGTATGCTACAACAGCCATTAGTATCAGAAGCGGTCATAAGTCCCTTTTTTTGAATGTGCCATTGTCACTTCTAACGGCCATTAAACGAATGTACGTCAAAGATTATCTGAAGTTTTTGAGAGTCTGTTGTGACTTCATACAATCACTAAGTGATCGGTTATGTTGTGACCTACCAGCAGAGTTGACAGCAGATTCAGACAGTGAGGAGGTTAGGGAGGAACTTGGGCCAGTCCTGGAGTCTGGGAAGGCTCTGATGAGGGCTCTGTGTCGGAGGCAGAGAGGGGGCCAGGGCCGTCCGACAGTTATCAGCTGCCTTCGGAGTCAGACATCAGTGAGGCAGAAGAACAGCTGGAGACTGTTCCCAGTGTTGAGACGATGAATGGCCCCTCCCAGAGGAAATAAAAGAGGAGCGAATGGGGAGTGGAGTTTGCAGGAGACCATTAGTTCGCTTCATTGGTTCGTGACTCTCCGAGGCTCTTTGCCAAGTTTTGCAGATATCAGCCTGGCAGCTCTCCAAGCCAGATAAGGTCTGTGACTGTAAATCCACCCTCGAAAGACTTTGCTGGATGTGAATGAGCAGAATTCACAGTCAATTCATAAATGGGGCTTTTGTCGGGACAAGGAGTTTGCTTCACGCCCTTAGGAAGCCTCGGTCAGAACAGGTCATGTCAAGGACTACGTGTAGATGGAAGAAACGTTATATTGCAGGGGTCTTCAACCACCCAGGCTGTGGCATGCCAGAAACTGGGCCACTCAAAGAAGCACCCACCCCCCCGCATGAAATCGGTCCCTTGTGCCCCAAAGGTTGGGGGGGGGGTGTTATGTTGGATGAGGTAGATAAACCCTCGACGTCTTGCTTTTCCAGAATATTTGTGCAAATACGCCCTGCCTTGCCTCATCGGAATATCCCGAGCGTTTGGTCGCTATAGCCATTCAGAAGAAGCTTTGCTCTCCAAGCTTTTCCCCAAAGTGAGCCCGCATTCCCACCGGGCCTCCAGCGAACTGGAGGGGATTCGGAGGCGTTCCTTCAATGACTTCCGCTCCATCCTTCCCAACTCCCTGCTGACCGTCTGCCAGGAAGGATCCTTAAAGAGAAAAACGGGCAGCGTTTCCAGCATCACACAGGTGGGGTTGCTTTTGGGAAGACAAAAATCTACCTGTATCCCACGTCCCGAACCCCAAGCCTCACTTTGACACCGGCCAGATGTCGTGCCTAGAATTGCATTTCCAATCTAGCTGAAAAATTAAGCACGTGGATGAGGGTATTTCATCTTGAAAATCTGCACAGTTAAAATAGTGGTCTTCTTTTAATGGCCCCATAATCCCACATGAGGTGGAGTCTGGACAAAGGAGTGGGGCTGAGCGTTTACTGCCCCGATGCCCTTCCTGTCGCCAGGGCAGGGTTTTGTTCAGCAGTTACATTCTCATGGTGCCCAGAGAGAGAAATATCTGCTTCTATCTAGGATCGAACTCACAGACCTCCTGATTGTGAGGCGAGAGCTCCACCTCTTGGCCACCTCACCACTCTAAAAAAAAATAATGGTGATGGTGATGAGAAGTAACTCTGCCTGGAGCAATTTAGGGGTTAACGTACCAGGCTAGAAACCGGGAGACCGTGAGTTCTAGTCCTGCTTTAATCATGAAAGCTGGCTAGGTGACTTTGGGCCAATCACCAGGAGATGGTGACTTCTAGTCCTGCTTTAGCCACAAAAACCAGATGTGTGATTTGGAGCCAGTTACTAGGAGATGGTGAATTCTACTCCTGCTTTAGTCGCAAAAGCCAGTTGGATGACTTTGGGCCAAACACCAGGAGATGGTGAGTTCTAGTTAAATCCAGCTAGGTGACTTTGGGCTAATCACCAGAAGATGGTGAGTTCTAGTCCCTCCTTAGGCACAAAAGATACGTTCCTTTAACTCTTTCTTATCCAGCGCCAGTTTAGTGCAGGCTTTTAGTTGACTAGATCCTTTCGTACTGTAAGGCATGAATAATAAATTAGCTTAATGTGAGGTCCTAATTCTTCAATCCCAAGAGAAGTTTGGATTTCGAAAGGCCTTCAACCAAGGGGAAATCAGTGGCAATGGCCCTTCTTCAATATATTTTCATCGTAATTCTTCCCACCCAACTAGTGGGACAGAGCGAAGTCCAGCCCCATTGGATGGTATTTCATGCCTGTCTTTATATTTCAAGGTCAGTCCTGATCGTGGGATTATCCTGCCCGGGTCTCCAGGAGGAACGGCCATACAGTATTTTGAAGGTATTTTTCTCTCTCTCCTTTTGCAAAAAAATAAATATATCTAATTTTATTAAAGTGCCAACTGGACAGCAACCATGAATGTGACAGGTCCTTGGTGCACTCTGAGCTTGGTTTTCTTGCAGATGTTTCATGACCCAACTAGGTAACATCATCAGTGATAAAGGGAGTGGGGAGCATGGAGGGGAGGAAAAGGGGAGGATTGAGGAAGAGGACTGTGGGGTCCTTGGTGCTCTCTGAGCTTGGTTTTCTTGCAGATGTTTCATGACCCAACTAGGTAACATCATCAGTGATAAAGGGAGTGGGGAGCACGGAGGGGAGGAAAAGGGGAGGATTGAGGAAGAGGACTGTGGGGTCCTTGGTGCTCTCTGAGCTGGGTTCTTTCATTACCCAAACTAGGTAACATCAGTAATCTGATGATGGGCACTGATGAGGTTACCTGGTTTAGCCTTCTTCATTATCAAGTTGAGTCTTCAAGAAAACAACCAAGTTAGAGAGCACCAAGCACCCTACTCTCCTCCTCCTCCTCCTTCCCCTCTTCCTCCTCCAACTCCACTCTCTTCTAGCACTGATGGTGTTACCTAGTTGGATCATGAAATGTTTGCAAGAAAACCACCAAGCTCAGAGAGCACCAAGGACCCCTCATTGCAACCCTGAACTACAAATAAATATTCTCTTTTATTGAAACTGCTAATGCACTGGGCAACTTCTGACAGTGGCCAGCCAGGGCTTGTGATGTTACCCATCCTGCATTCCCCACCCATGCTAGCAGGGTGGGTTCCGGATCCCGTTCCAATCAGTACGGTTGGAGCGGGCCCGGCGTTGTCCACATGGACGAGTGCAGCGTGCGTGTGCATCTTGCCATCCAGCGACGCCTCCGTGACACACCAGGTGCTCGGCAGAGCATCGTGCAGGTGTTGTACATGTCATGCGCGGAAGCGCCGAAGACTTTAAAGACAGGTAAGGAGGGCGGGCGGGTGGGCCTTCCCGAGCACCATACCGGAGCGGTACCTGGTGCTCCAGGCAGGCGTACCGCCTGCAACCCACCACTGATGCTAAACCATAGTTACCTTGTGCAAGCTCTATCGGTACTACGGTTTTCTTGCAGGATTTAAAGGAAATCCAATTAAGCGTAGCCTCTTGGTACTTTGGTTAAACCGTCGGCTTGGAGAGCGAATGTCTCTTTTGCTTCCATCTCTCCCGTTTTTGTCTCCATGGCCAACAAAAGGGATCAGTTACCATTTTTCTCTTCCCTTCTTTAATAAGCAGGTTCCTATCTGCCAGATGGAAGCGCCCTGGATCCCGAATATTATTTCTCCACCATCAGCTCCAGTTTCTCTGTTTCGCCCCTCTTTAATGGGATCAGTAACAAGGAGTTTAACATTCCGCTAGAAATGCTTCGCCAGTTGTTGAACATGGTAAGTGGGCCGCCACTTTTAGAATAATGTACAATAAAGATGGGTGAAATGCTACCAGTTTGGACCACTTCGCCCGAACCAGTAGTAAAAATGCTACCCATTCGTCCAAACTGAGAATACAATAGAATAGAATAGAGAAAATGAATGGAATAGAATAGAATAGAATAGAGAAGAGGAATAGAATAGAATAGAAAAAAATGAATGGGATAGAATACAATAGAAAAGAGGAATAGAAGAGAATAGAATACAATAGAATAGAATAGAGAAAATGAATAGAATAGAGAATATGAATACAATAGAGTAGAATAGAATAGAGAATAGAACAGAACATATATTACAGAATATATATATATATATATATATATATATATATATATATATATATATATATATATATATATATATATATATATATATATATATATTCTGTAAATGTGTTTTTATTTTTCCATTTTCATTTCGTACAGTCACATATATACTGTGCATAACCGGAGCCATATAACATTAAACAATAAACACAGCCATTCCTCTTGTCAACAATACCCCCCAAAATACAAACCCAATGTACCACTTCGACCCTCCATACACCCTTTCTTTCGCCCCCCTCCAACTTTCAGAACAGAATATATTTTTATTGCGGTCATAGACCAGCAATAGACATCACTTTTTACAATATATTAAAATACTGTATGTAAAATATATAATATATATGACATTAATAGTGGATAATAACATCCCTGTTAAGAAAATACATGTTTTCAAACTGTTAGGGTCACTCCATAGTTTCTGTGGGTGAAAAGCCGATAAGTATGTGAGTAAATATAATGTTTCAAAAATTATTATTAGAGATATCTCCCAAAAATTGGTACAACTTGACAGCTATAATTCTGTAACCAATTTTTTTCTTGTGGACATTGCAGCAACACAAGAGTTTTGCCACTGCATGCGTGGTAGACAGATTTGAGTCCTGGAGGAGAAAGCCCACATAAAAATTGTCTGCCCTCCCTGGCAATCTCTCTAGTAAGGGGAGAATGTATGCTGACCTGTTGTGGCCCAGCAGGAGCCGTTGGAGCTGCAAACAGACTCCGACAGCAAGGGGCCTTATGAGTCGGCTCTGGAAGAGGTGGAAGACCCTGGACAGGGTTCTGACTCCGAGCAGGGTGCAGAGAGGCTGGTTCGCCACCAGGAGGCGCTTGAGGCATGGAGCAGCGGTGACAGCCGAAGGGTGTGTGCTCATGACGTCAGGCCCTGGAGCAGTGGGGAGGAGACAAGGGAGATGGTCCTGGATGCCCGGCAACGGCGGGCAGATCGACGGAGAAAACAGCTATGCAGTTACAAAAGATAATTGGACCCAGTTGGTTGTAATTAGGCTCCCCTCAAGATTGTATTTAAGGAGGGACTCGGGGAGGAGTCTGATTTGCAGGATTCAACTTCATTCATAACGCTGAAGAAGCTGTTATCTGTCTTTGTCGAAGTCTGAGTTGCTGCCAAGGTTCTTATCTGTTTGTTGTGCTTGGCTTTCAGCCACCGAGGTTTATGTTTCCTGTTAATAAAGTGCTGTGAAATTCCAGTTAAGCTTGTCTTGGCATTTGTTACTGGACGGAGGAGGTGGGTCAGAACACTGACCTATGAACTCTTTATAACTCACAGGACGCCCGAAACGGTAGTAAAAAAAAAATCCTACCGGTTTGGGTGAACTGGTTTTTCTAACGATCAGCTGTGAGGCTAATCTAAATCATGTGGCACAGCAGATTTCCCCCCTCCTCTCGCTGTTCGCTTACCTTTGCAGGCACACTCTGCACATGTGCAGAAGGTCCTGCGCATGCACAAAGGTGGTGTGTGCGAGCGAAGCAAGCGTGCGCGCGCCCAGATTGCTACCGGTAGCAAAGGTAAATGGATTTCACCCCTGGATAAAAAGAATCTGTGAAGATTCTCCGTCATCCAGGTCGTGGTTGTCCCAAAGGTGCTTTTTTTTCAGGAGGCACCTGGACTTTCTTGGTTTTCCCTTGAAGGCGTTTTGCTTCTCATCCAGGGAGCTTCTTCAGCTCTGACTGGATGGCGGGGAATGGATTTAAACTCCTTGCAGGCAGCTGGTCATTTGCATCCTTTTAGCAAGTCGTTGAGGCTATCTGGAGGTTTTATCTCTGTCCTCGGAGATCACCTGAGTAGTTCAAAAGGGTTTCCAAGAAAGGAGCTTTCTTGGAACTGCTGAAAGGACTCTGTTGTGCAGCTGTGCTTTCTGCTGGATGGGGGATTTTTTTTGCCCTGTGTCCCTTGTTGAACACAGGCGCACGCTGTTTGAGATGAGTTTGTGACCCACACAATCCACGTTGTGTTCAAACGTTTTGAAAATGTTTGGATTTTATACACACATACCTTTCTTCATCCGTAGGTCAAACAAATAGTTGGGGATTCTGTTCTCAAAAACCTGGATGCAGTGGCAACTGAAGTTATCGAGGTACGTTTATTTTTACAGGGGAAAAAAATAGAAAATACTTGTAGCTCGGCTTTTAGGTTTTGCCAGTGGTTTTGCTTTTCAAAGTTGTTTCGTTTTAGTTTCTGAACGTTTCGTTACCAGACTAGCTAACATTATCAGCAGGATTTTTTTATCCTACTCCTCTTTAGCTTGTATACTGTGTTTCCCCAAAAATAAGACCAGGTTTTATTTTCCTTTGGGTCCCAAAATAAGCACTAGCGCTTATTTTCGGGGGTGTCTTATTTTATATCCCTTGTGTATGGGAGGCCCAGTTCTTCTGCTTGCTCACCGTGAGGTAGGAGGGATGGAGCTGCCCGGGGTGGGTTCCTGCCAGTTCCAACCTCTTCTATAGAAGAGATTTCACAAATCTACAGTGCCGTTTAGAACCGGTTCCAGCTCCCTCTTCCCTGCCCGTCCGCACATCATTAAGATGAAGAGTGAGAGGAGGAATTCTGGGAGTTGAAGTCCACAAGTCTTAAAGCTGTCAAGTTTGAACACCCCTGGGGTTTTTTTTCCTAAAGGGTTAGGGGTGCAAGGGTCTTGTAACTTGACAGCTTTTAGACTTGCACGCTTCAAATGCCAGAGTTCCTGAGCCAACATGACTGGAGGAGGAATTCTGGGAGTTGAAGTCCACAAGTCTTAAAGCTGTCAAGTTTGAACACCCCTGGGGTTTTTTTCCCTAAAGGGTTAAGCGTGCAAGGGTCTTGTAACTTGACAGCTTTAAGACTTGCGTGCTTCAAATGCCAGAGTTTCTGAGCCAACCTTTGGGTTGCTAAGCAAGAGCATTGTTAAGTGAATTTCACCACATTTTACAAGTTGGCCACGCCCACCCAGTCACATGACTGCCAAGCCACTCCCACCCGGTCACATGGCCGGCAAGCCACTCCCGCAAAGCAGGCCACACCTACAGAAGAGGTTCTAAAAAAATTTGAAACCCACCACTGGAGCTACCCCACACCCTCCACACTGACTTACCTCAGGGCCCCTGTAGCCAGGCCACTCACGCTCCTATACCTGCCCCGCCTTGTGGCCATGGCTCCAGCAACCCCATCCAGCAGGACTCCCCTTGGCCTCCTGCTCCGTTGTGGCCGTGAGCAAGCAGAAGTGAGCCACCGGCCACGTGTCTCGTATGGTCACTTGGTTGTCTGATTGGTTGTTCGTCTGGAGCTACATTTAAATTCTGAGCAGCTGATTGGTTCCCTGGTTGATTGGTCATCCGAATGGCCTAAGTCAACAGGCTTGTTAATTGCTCCTTTGGGAGACTCCTATCTTCATTCTTTTAAAGGAATTTCCACCATGCAAACCCGATGCTTTAAAGTTTGCTCTTGAATTGACCCTTTCTGTTAAATGCTTTACAGGCCAATCCGCACGTCGAGCTGGTCTACAAAATGTTTAGCGACCCTTTGTACGTTGCTCAATTCAAGATGCTGAGAGACACCCTCTACCATATGAAAGGTAGGAGGATTGCGGTAATAAAAAAGAAGAAACCTCTGTTGGATCATTGGCCCGTAAAAGGCGTTAATAAGCTTTTTGATTTTCTGGTGATATAAAAGAATAAAAAGAATAGAACAGACTAGAATAGAATAGAATAGAATAAGGAAAGAAGGAAGGAGAACAGAATATAATATACAGGGCGGGGCATAACCTTTTCCTAGGGGGTCACAGCAACACTTGTAATAACAACACAAATAATTCATACACCATTCGAAAGCCCATCAAAAACTGAGTTTATTGACACGATTTAATAGTCAGTATGACCACCATTAGCCCTTCGAACAGCATTCAAACGAGGTGGATAAGAACACAACAAATCTTCAAACAGTTCCGTTCGATTTTCCAGATTTTCCAGAGGGCGGGGCATAACCTTTTCCTAGGGGGTCACAGCAAGATCGACAGCAGTTTACAACTTCCGCGACACCTCATTTTAAAGCCCATAAAAAACTGAATTGAATGAGCTATTAAATGTTAAATTTGTTTCGGTTGAAACTTTGAGAATGAATTTGGAAACTGTGTTGAAAAATCTGGAAAATCGAACGGAACTGTTTGAAGATTTGTTGTGTTCTTATCCACCTCGTTTGAATGCTGTTCGAAGGGCTAATGGTGGTCATACTGACTATTAAATCGTGTCAATAAACTCAGTTTTTGATGGGCTTTCGAATGGTGTATGAATTATTTGTGTTGTTATTACAAGTGTTGCTGTGACCCCCTAGGAAAAGGTTATGCCCCGCCCTGTAATAGAGAATAGAATTGAATTGAACTGAAAATAGAATAGAATAATAGAATAGAATAGGGAACAGAATAGAATAGAATATAAAATAGAATAGGGAATAGAGTAGAATAGAATAGAAAATAGAATGGAATAGAAAATACAATAGAGAATAGAAAGAATAGAATAGAAAAGAAAAGAATAACAGAGTTGGAAGGGACCTTGGAGGTCTTCTAGTCCAACCCCCCTGTTTAGGCAGAAAACCCTACACCATTTCAGACAAATGGTTATTGAATATCTTCTTAAAAACCTCTGGTATTGGAGCACTTACAACTTCTGGAGGCAAGTTGTTCCACTGATTAATTGTTCTCACTTGTCAGGAAATTTCTCCTTAGTTCCAGGTTGTTTCTCTCCTTGATTAGTTTCCACCCATTGCTTCTTGTCCTGCTCTCAGGTGCCTTGGAGAATAGCTTGACTCCCTCTTCTTTGGGGCAGCCCCTGAGATATTGGAAGACTGTCTCCCCTAGACCTTCTTTTCATTAAACTAGACATATCCAGTTCCTGCAACTGTTCTTCATATGTTTTAGCCTCCAGTCCCCTCATCATTATTGTTGCTCTTCTCTGCACTCTTTCCAGAGTCTCAACATCTTTTTTACATCGTGGCGACCAAAATTGCATGGGTTTTCACGAATGTTAATCTCAAAATATCTTAGGCGTTTTCCTACTGAATATTCCCAGAGTCCCAGAGAATATTCCCCTGTTGCTCATCTGTACAAAACTCTTGAGTGGTTTAGTATGAAGAACGTTTGTCAAAGGGAATAAAGGGAATAAAAATATTTCTGGTTTTGAAAGAACAGCCAATTAAGCTTAGGATCCAGCGTTTTAAATAACCTGATGGCTTTTGTGCTACACAATCACAGACATTGTTTTTGTCAGAATTCTACTCATTTTTTCCCCTTTTTCTTTTCCGTCTCTTAGATCTTCCCAACTCTTTTGTGAAAGAAATTCATGATTTCGTGCTGGAACAATTCAACATCAGCCAGCCTGAGCTTCAGAAACTTCTTCATGAAGTCGATAAATTGCACAACGAGCTGAATCCGCTGAAATTGCGTTGCCAGGCGAACGCCGCCTGCGTGGATCTGATGGTTTGGGCTGTGAAGGATGAGCAAGGTGAGTCTCATATACAAGTAGCTGTTCTGACCCCCTCCTCCATCCAGTAACGAATGCCGAGACAAGCTTAACTGGAACGTACTTTAATAGCAAGACACCAAGACCTTGGTGGCTGAAAGCCAAGCAGAACAGAGAAGGACCTTGGCAGCAACTCAGACAAACACAGCCAGCAATAAACACAAATAAGGCTTGGCAGCAATCCAGCCTGCCAAACTCACAGTAATGTCCTCCGACATTCAATCCTGCGTTGACTTCTGCAAAGAGGGGCGTGTGCACCAGTAGCTTTTTATAGTCTGGAGAGGAGCCTAATGACCACCAGCTGAGCACAATCACCTCCTGTAATTGCGTAATTGTTCCTGACGCCTATTAGCTTTTTTTTTTCCCTTTTTTTTTTAAGGAATTTGTATTTTATTTTCATTTTCATTTTCATACACTCACATGTATACACCATACAATATTAAACAATAATTGCATCAATTCCTCTTGTCAATGCCCCAGAAAATAAAAGCCCAATATACCTCTTCCATTCTCCATACACCTCTTTCTTCCACCACCCTCCAACTTTCTATCTTCCCTCCATCATCCCCCTCTACCCTACTTCCCCTCGCCCTCTACCACTCCTCTCTCCAGAACCGCTCCCCCCCTTCCTTTTCGCCTTTCCCCCCACCCTCTCTCCCTTCCCTCTCTACCCATCTTTCTTCTTTCCAACTCCTCCTCCCCTTGGTGTATTTCCACTATATGTTAATGTACTTGGCTTATCCTCTTTTTAAAGAAAAATTAAAGAAAAACAGTATACATGTGAAGTCACATTGCATTGAGATCTAACACATCGTGTCTAGCCTAATATATATCCCTCCTGACCCCCCACCTCCTTCCCCCCCCGACTTCCCAGAACCCGTACACAGTATAGATTTTTAACAAACACAGTCTAAAATCTATTGAGAAAAAAGAAATTAAGAAATTAATAACATATCTACATTGATCTTAGCTTCTTCTTGCTATGCTAACTTTAAACAATTTAAATCATTCCTGATCTTAAGCATAGGCTAACTGGAATTTCTTGGTCCCGTATTTATTTTGTATATAGTCAATCCATTTTTTCCAGTCTCGTTTATATCTCTCATTTGAGTGATCTTTAAGATATGCCGATATTTTAGCCATCTCGGCTAAATTTGTAACTTTCAATGTCCATTCTTGAGTTGTAGGCAGGTCTTCCTTCTTCCAGTATTGTCGCTGCTGAACCTTGCGCAATAAAACGCCTATTAGCTTTTCGATGGCGTGCATCCAGGAACAACTTACTACTGGCCTCCGGCTCACATTCCCTTGTCTCTTCCCCACTGGTCCAAGGCTCAGGTGCCTCCTGGTGGCCAACCAGCCTCTCTGCGCCCTGCTCAGAGTCGGAACCCTGTCCAGGGTCCCCCACATCCTCCAGAGCCGACTCATAGGGCCCCTCGCTGTCAGAGTCTGGTGGCAGCTCCAACGGCTCCTGCTGGGCCACAACAGATAGCTAAGGGAGACATTGGTTAAGTTGGTTTTGCCCCCTTTGATGACTTTCAGTCATCTGTACAGGTAGTCCTCAACTTACAACAGTTCGAAGTTACAACGGATCTGAAAAATGTGACATGGCCTTTTTTCATACATAACAACCATTGCAGTATCTCCATGGTCACCTAATCAAAATTCGGATGCTTGGCAACTCTCTCATATTTATGACAGTTGCAGTGTCCCGGGCGGGTTGGTGGTGGTTCATGTGATCCTTTTGCGATCTTCTGACAAGCAAAATCAGTGCCGAAACCAGATTTGCTTAACAGCCACGTTACTAATTTAAGAACAGCAGGGATTCACTTAACAAACGTGGCGAGAAAAGTTGTAAAACGGGACAAAGCTTGCTTACCAAATTTCTCACGTAGCCACATATACGTTGGGCCCGATTATGGTCGTCCATTGAGGACTAGGGGGTAGACAGCATGGTTAACGACTGCGGTGTGCAACAACCAGTTGAAAAATTTACTTTCTGATCGATACTTGCATTTACAACTGACAGGCATTTTTGCTTGTGACAAGCAGAGTTACTGTATTTTTCAGAGTATAAGACGCACTGTCCCCCCAAAAAGAGGGGTGAAAATTTGGGTGCATCTTATACAGCGAATGTAGTCCCGCCCACCTGTCAGCCCCCCACCCTTTGGCCTCTGCCACCCAGCAATTTGCCTCCTTGCAGAAAATAGACTGTTTCAATTTCAGCTTCAGCACAGCCTGATTAGCAATAGCAATAGCAATAGCAGTAGACTTATATACCGCTTCATAGGCCTTTCAGGCCTCTCTAAGCGGTTTACAGAGAGTCAGCATATTGCCCCCAACAATCTGGGTCCTCATTTTACCCACCTCGGAAGGATGGAAGGCTGAGTCAACCCTGAGCCGGTGAGATTTGAACCGCTGACCTGCTGATCTAGCAGTAGCCTGCAGTGCTGCATTTAACCACTGCGCCACCTTGGCTCTTATTAGCACAAGCAGCTGATTGTCGGTTGGATCCTCCTCCTGACCATCAGCTGTTTCAGACTGCAAGGGCCCCATTTTCGGCCTCCACATCCCTGCAGCCTGAAACAGCTGATCGTGGAGAGGCCGATCCAATCGGCAATCAGCTGCTTGTGCTAATCAGGTTGTGCTGAAACTGGGATTAAAACAGGCTGTTTGCTGTTTGTTGCAAGGAAGCAAATTGCTGGGAGGCAGGAGCAGATTTTTTCCCCTTGTTTTCCTCTCCAAAAGCTAGGTGCGTCTTATACTTCAGAGCGTCTTATACTCCAAAAAATACAGTAATCCTGTACAGTAATACCTAAGGTGGAAATAAACTTGTAAGGCCAAGTTGCATGATTTTTCACTTAGTGACTGTCCCTGATCCTAATTGTGGTCACTGAAAGAGTACTACCTCTGTTGCACCGGTTTTGCACGCACGAGCACATCTATATCTGTTTTCTTTTGATATTCTCTTGAGTTTAAATCTCTTCCTTTTGGTTCTCTTGCAATCCAGGAGCAGAAAATCTCTGCATCAGGTTGTCTGAAAAGTTGCAGTCTAAGACCTCCAGCAAAGTGATCATCGCCCACTTGCCTCTTCTGATTTGCTGCTTGCAGGTGTGGTGGAGTGCAGTCTGGATTCCCAGGAGGGAGGGGGGGCGGCTTCCCAGAGGGCAGAGAGGCAGCGGGGCTTGGAATCTCCAGCAGGCAGGCAGGAAGAAGGCTGAGTTTAACAGATTTTAACAGATTAACGGAGTTGGAAGGGACCTGGTAGGCCATATAGTCCAACCCCTCTGCCCAAGCAGGAGACCACACCATTTCTGACAGATGGCAGTCCAGTCTCTTCTTGAAAGCTTCCAGGGATGGGAGCTCCAGTTCCCCACATTGACTTTAAGGGTCAGTTAGAGCCAGGATTGTGGGGTCTTTCTTCCACGTGTCACGAGTAACATTCCTTATCTTCCCACCCCCCTCCCCAACCACAGGGTCTCGGTCGCTTGTGCGAGAGGTTTCCCGTGGTCGTTCACTCGGTCAATCCGTCTTTGCGGGATTTCCTGGTGATTCCCTCTCCAGTCCTGGTGAAATTGTACAAATATCACAGCCAGTACCAAACAGGTATGTTCGGTTCGCTCATTAGATCCCACTCTGAAATTTTTGTCCCATTCACGGCTCACTTTCTCTTGCATCTTGCTGGTCAATGGAGCAGGTCAATTGGTTTTTCTTTGAGGGTGGAGGGTCGTTCTTCGAGCTTGTGGGTCGATTTCCAAACGTTGTGTTACCAGGCTAGATAACATCAGTTGAGTTTAGGGGGTGTCAGTGTTCTTCGGTTTATAAGGGCTTCAGGTGTGGGTGTTTCAGGTGAGGGTCTTGTGATGGGTCAGGTGTGAGTTCTGACCGAGGCTTCCCCAAGAGCATGAAGCAAACTCCTTGTCCCGACACCCCCCCCCCTTTTATTAATTGACTGTGAATTCTGCTCATTCACATCCAGCAAAGTCTTTTAAGGGAGGATTTACAGTCACAGACCTTATCTGGTTTGGAGAGCTGCCAGGCCAATGTCTGCAAAACTTGGCAAGGAGCCTCGGAGAGTCAGGAACCAATGAAGCGAACTAATGGTCTCCTGCAAACTCCACTCCCCTTTTGCTCCTCTTTTATTTCCTCTGGGAGGGGCCATTCACCATCCCCCTGTGACTTTACTCCCAAGTCGACCCCTGTTCTTTAGCTGTTCCCTTCGTCTGGCAACTCTGTGCATGCACACACTGGGAACAGGCTCCCGCTGTTCTTCTGCCTCAGTGATGTCTGACTCTGAAGGCAGCTGATAACTGTCATATGGCCCTGGTCCCCTCTCTGCCTCTGACACAGAGCCTTCCCCAGACTCCAGGACTGGCCCAGGTTCCTCCCCAACCTCCTCACTGTCTGAATCTGGTGGCCCACAACAGACAGACAGACAGATAGATGAATATAGCTCTATATGGATGAATATAGAGCTCAGGATGGCTGCATGCAAGAAAGGTCGTAAAACGGGGGGAAACTCACTCTGCAACCCTCCCCATTTCTTTTCCCCTAGGCACCAACGACATCAAGATCAGCATAACTAATGAGCACGCGGAGTCTACGCTGAGCGTAATGTCGGGCAAGAAAAACGAGTCCTCTATGTACGAACAGCTCCGGGACATTGCGATCGATAACATCTGCAGGTAGGCTTTATCACAGGTGTGTGAAGAGGTTGGTTCTCTCAGCAAGGTAGAAAAGCCACCCGGGGTTCTTAGCGAAAGGCAGATTTTGCCAACGCCTTTTCGGCTATAACTGGAGGACTATCCGAAAGGTGCTTTTTTTCAGGAGGCAACTGGACTTCCTTGTTTGTTTTCTTTGAAGACGTTTCACTTCTCCTCCAAGAAGCTTCTTCAGCTCTGACTGGATGGTGGGGAAGGGGAAGGAAGCTTCTTGGAGGAGAAGCAAAATGTTTTCAAAGAAAAAACAACAAGGAAGTCCAGTTGCCTCCTTAAAAACCACCTTGGAGTGGAAGGACACTTTGATTCCCACCACGGAAGAATAGCAATAGCGCTTAAGACTTATATACCGCTTCATAGTGACTCTGCAATAATATATGTTGTTGTTATATACTTTATTCATTAAACATGAAACTCAGTCAACCAAACATTCAAAAACGCATCACGAATACCATTGACTGGTGCTAATGGTTGATACAGGTTGATGCCAGCATCCTAGATGTCAACCAAGTATCTTCTAAAAATTTATTATTATTACATACTTTATTCATTAAACATGAAACTCAGCCAACTGAACATTCAAAAACGCATCGCAGATACTAGTGACTGGTGTTAATGGTTGATACGGTTTGCTGCCAGCATCCTAGGTATCAACCAAGGACCTTCTTAAAATATAAGATGTTCCGAGCAGCGCAGTTTTTGGCAGTTCCGCTGGTGTTATTGCAGGAAGCTGCAATTTGTGGATGTATCTTGTAAAATTCTTGGACATGGTGCCAAGTGCCCCAATGACAATGGGTATCACTCTTACATGCTTCATCCATAGTCGTGTAGTTTCGATGGCCAGGTCACGATATTTCATTATTTTTTCTAGTAGTAGTAGTAGTAGTAGTAGTAGTAGTAGTAGTAGTAGTAGTAGTAGTAGTTGTTATTATTATTATTATACAATTGTATCACAGCAGCCAGTTGTTTCGCCGGATTTGGCATTGGTTACTAGTCGGGCCCCACCCAGGGGCCTAGGACGTCGTAACGTATTTTTGTAATATGCGTGCAGATCCAAGCAGTGCGGCTTTTTGCATTTGACTGATGGTGATTTTGTCAATTTTTAACTGTTTTAAATGTAGTTCCAGTGCTTTTGGAATAGCACCCAGTGTGCCAATTACCACTGGAATTACCACTGCTGGTTTGTGCCATAGTCGTTGAATTTCAATTTTTAAGTCCTGGTATTTTGCGATTTTTTCATGTTCCTTCTCAGCGACCCTGCTATCACCTGATATTGCGATGTCTATGATTGTGACCTTATTTTTCTCAACCAATGATGTCTGGTGTATTATGCGCCAGTATTTTGTCTGTTTGTATGCGAAAATCCCACAAGATCTTGACCATCTGATTTTCGGTGACTTTTTCAGGCTGATGTTCCCACCAGTTTGTTGCTGTTTTAATATTATAATTTTTGCACAAATTCCAATGGATCATTTGTGCTACTGAATATAATAATAATCTTTCATCATTTACATGTACATGGGAATAATCTTTTATCTTCCAATTTCTACTTCTATTATCTAAGCACTGATAATAATAATAAAAAAGAGAGTTTGAAGGCATGAAGCTTCCAGTCAAATTATGTATCTTGCAGGTGTTTGAAAGCCGGTCTGACCATCGATCCCGTCATCGTTGAAGCCTTCTTAGCCAGTTTATCAAACCGTCTCTACATCTCCCAAGAAAGCGATAAGTAAGTGACTTCAATGCTGCAAAGTGATCTCGCAGAGTGACAAGAGTTGGAAGGGGTCTTGGAGGTCTTCTAGTCTAGGGGTCGGCAACCTGCGGCTCCGGAGCCGCATGTGGCTCCCTTTCATTCCTCTGCTGCATCTCCCTGTCGCCGGTTGGCTCCACAATGGATAGGGCTTTCTGTTAGGACAGGTAGAGGAAAAAGGACATTGCACTAGGAGGAGACTCTATGGTGGGGGACCTGGACTTCCTGTCGGCAGAGGAAAAAGGACACCACGCTAGGAGGAGACTCTATGGTGGAAGAACTGGACTTCTGGTCGGCTTCAGAATTGAATGGGAGGGGCTTCCAATTAGGACCTTTGTGGCTCTTTGAGTGTTTCAGGTTGCCAACATTTTGACCAAAAAAATTGCTTTTTGCTCGTGTCCCCCACCCTCCCCGGAGCACTCTACAAGCCTCCTAAAGGCTATTCATGCCCTTTAAAAAAAAACAGGTCCATTTTCACGAAAAATGAGAGGTCTGCAGAGTGCAAATACTTTGTTTTTTAAATTTGCCTCTTCAAAACCTTGGTGCGTCTTATACTCCGAAAAATACGGTATCTCTTTTCTTTAAAAAAAATACAAAATCATCTGGTTTCAGCACAGATCCTTTGAAAATCTGGAATTTGGTGGGTTTCCTCGAGATAGTTCTGCAACCTAAAAAGCTTTTTACAATTGTTTTTTTCAGTCCAAAGAGGGCATGTACACATGAGCATCTTAGGAGGTCAAAAGTGTGTCAGCCTGGCAATAAAATGTGACATTTTCTCTTCTCTGTGCTGTTCCGCAGAGGTTGAGCAGATTCCAGAAACAAATTATCTGAAATGGAAGCAGTTTGAAGTCCAGGGTACCAGGTCCAAAACATCCCAGACTGCTTCTGTTTCCAGAAAGTCACATCTCCCCTGAATTGTCATGTTCTAGAAGAACATTCAGCATGTTCCAGAAGAAAGTGGAAGTGAAGCTCTCTGGATTATTCCATTGCTAGGGGAACAGATTTTTCACAGACAATTCAGTACCCAAACTAGGTAACGTCATCAGGGTTGCATTGATAATGTTACCTAGTTTGGGTAACAAAACATCTGCAAGAAAACAACCAAGCTCAGAGAACACCAAGGACCCCACAGTCCTCTTCCTCTCCACTGATGATGCTACCTAGTCGGGTAATAAAATGTCTGCAAGCAGATGACAAAACTCAAGAGAGGACTAAGGACCCCTGAGGATGCAGGCGCCTGAGGATGCAGACGCCACTCCGAGTGGTCGACTGTGGCTCTTCTTAACCACTCTGCCTGGGTGTTGGTCATGCCGGAAATGTGCTCCGCCTGTACGGACAGGAGATGCTTCTCCGCCCACCGACCTAGGATGTCGGCCTCCAACATCAGGGATCTGGAGCGTGTGCCCCCCTGGCGGTTGATATGCGATGTTGTGTCGTCCATCAAGACCCTCACATGACGCCCCTCAGGGGTGGGTTTCTCACCCCGTTCCAACCGGTTCGGTTGGAACGGGGCCGGCGGCGTTCTCGTGCACGCGTGCGGCGCACGCGTGCGTACTAGCGTCTGTGCGATGCTCCAGCTGCTCCTGGAGGATCGCGCAGGTGCTGTATGCGTCCTGCGCATGCGTGGAAGCGCAGAACTCGTCAAAACCGGGTAAGGAGCGCGGGAGGGAGGGTGGGCCCTTCGCCGTTCCCGGAAGTTACTTACTTCCGGGTTCGCCGACCAACCGGTTCGCAGGGACCGCCGCGAACCGGTTGAAACCCACCCCTGACGCCCCTGGATGCCGGTCTGGAATTGAAGCAGGGCCAGTTGGACCGCCCTCAGCTCCAGCCAATTGATACTGTGAGTGGCTTCGGTTGGGGACCACCTGAGACCACCTGCCCTCCTCCTCCTCCTCCTATCTGAAAACTCACCTTCCTTCTAGCATTGATGATGTTACCTAGTCGGGTAATAAAATGTCTGCAAGCAGATGACGAAACTCAGAGAGGACTAAGGACCCCATAGTCGTCGTCGTCCTCCTCCTCCTCCTCCTCCTCCTCCTCCTCCTCCTCTCTGCAAACTCCACTTCCTTCTAGCATTGATGTTAGGTACAGTATAGGTGGTACCTGGCTCAATAGTAGTAACTGTGAGAGGAATCTTGGAGTCCTAGTGGAGAACCATTTAAATATGAGCCAGCCGTGTGCAGCAACTGCCAAAAAAGCCAACACAGTTCTAGGTTGCATAAACAGAGGGATAGAATCAAGATCGCGTGAAGTGTTAATACCACTTTATAATGCCTTGATAAGGCCACACTTATCAATCTGGCATCCAGTTTTGGTCGCCACAATGTAGAAAAGATGTTGAGACTCTAGAAAGAGTGCAGAGAAGAGCAACCAAGAGGATTGGACTGGAGACTAAAACATATGAAGAACGGTTGCAGGAACTGGGTATGTCTGGTTTAATGAAAAGAAGGACTAGGGGAGACAGGATAGCAGTCTTCCAATATCTCAGGGGTTGCCACAAAGAAGGAGTCAAACTATTCTCCAAAGCACCTGAGGGCAGAACAAGAAGCAATGGATGGAAACTAATCAAGGAGAGAAGCAACTTAGAACTAAGGAGAAATTTCCTGACAGTGAGAACAATTAATCAGTGAGACAGAAGTTGCCTCCAGAAGTCGTGAATGCCCCAACACTGGAAGTCTTTAAGAAGACGTTGGATAGCCATTTGTCTGAAGTGGTGTAGGGTTTCCTGCCTAGCCAGGGGTTGGACTAGAAGACCTCCAAGGTCCCTTCCAATTCTGCTATTGTATTGTATTGATGATGTTACCTAGTTTGGGACATGAAACGTCTGCAAGAAAACAATCAAGCTCAGAGAGCATCAAGGACTTCTCATTTCAACCCTGAGCTACAAAATATTCTTCCTTTATTGATAGTTTTTTTTCCACATTCACATGCATGCAGATTTTTTTTTAACAGTGACTTGTTTTCTTTCAGGGAAGCCCACCTCATTCCAGACCACACTATCCGTGCACTGGGCCACATAGCCGTGGCTCTGAGAGACACCCCCAAAGTGATGGAACCCATTCTACAGATCTTGCAGCAGAAGTTCTGCCAACCACCGTCTCCTCTCGACGTGCTCATCATTGACCAGCTGGGCTGTTTAGTTATCACCGGAAATGTAAGGATGTGTCAATTGCCTGGGAAGCTTGTCAATTCCAACCGTCATTCTGGGTGGTTGATTGTCAGGGTCTGCTGAAGGCTGATCAGTTCCCTGTTGATATGGCAGGTGCTTCATTTATCTTTTCGCCAAAGTGGTATTTCGGTCTACACCCAAAGCCTTTTGTTGTGCCTCACCAGCAGCCAGTGGACCTGCCAGCAGAGTCGGACAGCGAGGAGGTTGGGGAGGAACATGGGCCAGTCCTGGAGTCTGGGGAAGGCTCGGGTGAGGGCTCTGTGTCAGAGGCAGAGAGGGGGCCAGAGCCATCTGACAGTTATCAGCTACCTTCAGAGTCAGACATCAGTGAGGCAGAAGAACAGCTGGAGCCTGTTCCCAGTCTGCACATGAGCAGAGTAGCCAGGCGAAGGGAACAGCTAAACAACAGGGGTCGACTTGGGAGGAAAGCCACAGATGGACGATGAATGGCCCCTCCCAGAGGAAATAAAAAAGGAGCAAAAGGGGAGTGGAGTTTGCAGGAGACCATTAGTTTGCTTAATTGGTTCGTGACTCTCCGAGACTCCTTGCCAAGTTTTGCAGATATCGTCCTGGCAGCTCTCCAAGCCAGATAAGGTCTGTGATTGTAAAGGAGCATGGGCCAGTCCTGGAGGCTGGGGAAGGCTCTGGTCGGAGGCAGAGATGGGGCAAAGGCCGTCTGGCAGTGATCAGCTGCCTTGGGAGCTAGACAGCAGTGAGGCAGAGAAACAGCTGGAACCTGTTCCCAGTCTGCGCATGCGCAGAGTAGCCAGGCAAAGGGAACAGCTAAACAACAGGGGTCGACTTGGGAGTAAGGCCACAGGTGGACGATGAATGGCCCCTCCCAGAGGAAACAAAAGAGGGAGCAAAAGGGGAGTGGAGTTTGCAGGAGACCATTAGTTCGCTTCATTGGCTCGTGACTCTCCGAGACTCCTTGCCAAGTTCTGCAGATATCGTCCTGGCAGCTCTCCAAGCCAGATGAGGTCTGTGACTGTAAAGGAGCATGAGCCAGTCCTGGAGGCTGGGGAAGGCTCTGTGTAGGAGGCAGAGGTGGGGCCAAGGCTGTCTGGCAGTGATCAGCTGCCTATGGAACTAGACAGCAGTGAGGCAGAGGAACAGCTGGAGCCTGTTCCCAGTGTGCGCATGTGCAGAGCTGCCAGAGGAAAAGAACAGCTGAGAAATCAGGGTCGACTTGGGAGTAAAGCCACAGGTGGACAGTGAATGGCCCTTCTCATAGGAAATAAAAGAGGAGCGAAAGGGGAGGGGGCTTTTGCAGGAAACCATTCATTCATTCAGTTGTTAGGTTCATTTCAGGAGTGCGAAGATCTGTCCGTTAATCTCAGAGACTCTGTGCCCAGTCTTTCCTTGTAAATATTTGGAAAATATTTACAGGGCAGCTTTCCAAGATAGATAAGGTCTGTGGTCATAAATATTCCTTTGAAAGACTACTTGCCAGGCCTTTGCTGAATATGAACGAGAGGAATTCACATTCGTTTAATAAAAGGGGTTTGTCGGGACTAGAACTCTGACTGGTGCTTTTTGGGGAAGCCGAGCTCAGAACATTTTTGAACCCCGTATGACCCAAATGAGGATTACTCTAAAGTGCACCAAGCTGGGTTCAATTCACATCTAGGAACAGCCTGCAAAGATTCTGTCGCGTCTCCTTTCTCAGGAGAACCTCTTGGGAACTAGAACTTCCTTCATTTCCTTGAAGCTTCTAGGCATCTTCTAAGACAGGGGCGTCAAACTCAAAGCCCGCAGGGTGCTTAGATCTGGCCTGAGTGGCTGGACTGGAAATAGCAAACGACCGGTCCATGGTGCCTCTGCTAGCGAAAACAGGCCACGGACGCCGCCCCCCCACGCCCCGTTTTGGCCGGCAGGGTGCTGCAGGGGGATGTCCGTCTTGTGTCCTCTACCCAGAGGACAATGACAATGCTAGTCCAGCCCTCCCAAGAAATCCAGTTTGGCACCCCTGTTTTAAGAGATCGTGTTGGAGATTCAGTTTCCGTTAATGGTGTCAGGGTTAATAGCAGTGGCAATAGCAGTTGGACTTATATACCACTTCATAGGGCTTTCAGCCCTCTCTAAGCGGTTTACAGAGTCAGCATATTGCCCCCACAGTCTGGGTCCTCATTTCACCCACCTCGGAAGGATGGAAGGCTGAGTCAACCTTGAGCCGGTGAGATTTGAACCGCCGAACTGCAGATAGCAGTCAGCTGAAGTGGCCTGCAGTACTGCACTCTTAACCACTGTGCCACCTTGGCTCTATGCTTTAATGCTTTCATTTGTTTTGTACCCAAGGTTTTTTTCTTCCCCCTACTAATGTAGGTTTTATTTCCTTATTTCCAGCAATATATTTACCAGGAGGTGTGGAATTTGTTTCAGCAGATCAGCGTGAAAGCAAGTTCCATTGTATATTCTGCAACTAAAGACTATAAAGATCACGGATACAGGTAACCTAATTTTTTTGCTGCGCTATTGAAATATATTTTTAAAAAATTACTGGTTGATGTGAACATTGGTAGATTTCCCCCCCGTCCCCCCTTTCATTTTTTTTTTTTAATTAGAAACTGATGTCTCACACAACAGTAAAAATGGCTCCCCGGGTTTTTTTTTTTAAATCGGGGTGTTAGATCTGGAGCCACCTGGATTTATTCTATTTTATTTGTTTATGAGCGCGATGGCTCTGTGGTTAATGACGCTGAGCTTGTCGGCTAGAAAGCTGACAGTCCGTGTTTGAGACCCAAGCGCCATGCGATGGGATGAGCTCCTTCTCCTTGCCCCAGCTCCTCCCCACTTAGCAGTTGGAAAGTGTGCAAATGCGAGTAGATCAATTATTAGAAATTCTGTTTATATAAAGTACCATACAAAGCAAACAAAGAGCACAGTCACCGTGTGCTTTACCCCTCAACCATATAACTATAACAGCAAACAGGGAACTCTACTTGGAACAAAAGAGTATATACCATAGATCCATACTGCCTTCTACTGGCTGAATACTGCTGTAGTTGTTGCATAGAAATACATTGCAACAATGAATTCCAACACCAATATGTATCAATTCAGTGGGAAAGTAACAGCGTTCCATGCACCTTTGGCATATAGCCACGGTGGCCACATGACCAAGGAAAATGTCAGTGCTGACTCCCTTGGCTAAAAAACAGAGATAAGCACTGCCTTCTAGTTGGGCACAACTGGATAGGAAAAACCTGTATTTAGTTATTAAATTTCCGTGCCACCCATCTCACCTAGAGGGATTATCTAAGTCCTGTTTACCAAGGTTTTTCAGAGAAGTGTTGTAGTCAGCTGCCAGCCTGCAGAGATGGCAGCAGAGTCGGACAGTGAGGAGGTTGGGGAGGCACATGAGTCAGTCCTGGAGTCTGGGGAAGGCTCGGATGAGGGCTCTGCGTCGGAGTCAGAGAGGGGGCCATCTGGTAGTTATTTGCTGCCTCCAGAGTCTGACATCAGCGAGGCAGAAGAACAGTGTGAGCCTGTTCCCAGTCTGCGCATGCGCAGAGCTGCCAGAAGGCAAGAACAATTAAGAAAACAGGGTCGACTCAAAAGTAAGGCTTGGAGGTGATTGGCCCCTCCCATAAGACATAAAAGAGGAGAGAACAGGACATGAGCTTTTGCAGGAAGCAATTCGTTCATCTGGTCGGTTCAAGCTTTGAAAAGTTCTGTTTGACTCTGTGCTAAGTTTGGCCTTGCTCTGCCTTTGGCAATTTAGGTCTCTGGCAGCTAAGAGATAAAGGTGGGTGTTTATCCACATTCCCCTGAAAGATCGTGACAACTCAAGCAGACATCTGTCGGAATCTTCACAGACTGTTGGTGAAGCCGTGCGGACTGTGAATGACCATAATTCACAGCCGTATAAATAAAAGAGGGTTTTGGGGACTAAGATTGTGATTTATGCTTTCTCAGGAAGCTTAGGTGAGAACAAGGAGTTTCACAGTCCCTTTCATAATCTTACCCAGCTTTAAACGAGAGAAAAATTAGATGACATGTTTCATCAGAAAGCTGATGCTTCTTGTTTTCTTTATTTCCCCCCCTCTTCTGTTCTTTCTTCTGCCTTCTCATCAGGCACTGTTCCTTGGCTGTTATTAATGCCCTGGCTAACATAGCTGCCAATATACAGGAGGAACATCTCGTGGACGAGCTACTGATGAATTTGTTGGAACTTTTTGTGCAGCTGGGGCTGGAAGGAAAACGGGCCAGCGAGCGGGCGAGCGAGAAAGGACCAGCGCTGAAGGTAGGCAAGGAAGCGATGCCATTCTCCAAAGTTGGTGGAGTCATCATCCATGCGTGGTTTAACTGTCCGGTATCCAATAGGATTGAGTTTACAAACTATGATGTCATACCTCCCATGGTAGCTCCTCCCAGCTTTTAGACTCAGTCTACTAATTTTGGACTGGCTGTGCCTTTGCCTCTATCCTCCAACTTTGGAAACTTTAGATAGGAACATGTTGTGGCCCAGCAGGAGCCGTTGAAGCTGCAAACAGACTCCGACAGCGAGGGGCCCTATGAGTCAGCTCTGGAAGATGTGGAGGACCCTGGACAGGGTTCAGACTCTGAGCAGGGACCAGAGAGGCTGGTTGGCCACCAGGAGGCGCCTGAGGCGTGGAGCAGCGGTGAAAGCCAAAGGGAGTTGGTCCCGGACACCAGGCAAAGGCGGGCAGATAAACACAGAGAGCAACTACGCAGATACAGAAGATAATTGAACCCAGGTGGTTGTAATTAGGCTCCTCCCAAGAGAGTATAGAAGGAGAGACTTTGAGAGGAGGCTGTTTGCAGGATTCAACTAATATACCAACGCTGGAGAAGCTCTCGTGTATATTTCTTATCTTGGAAGTCTGGATTGCTGTAAAGTCTTGTCGGTGTGTTAATTTACTGTAAATAAATTGTCTAGCAGTAATCTTGTCTTGGAGTGCTTCAGTGTACAGGGGGTGGGGGTGGGGGTGTCAGAACAGGAACATATTTCAATTTGGCTTATTTTATTTCTAAAAAATCTCCCCGGCCTCCAATTACCATCAGAGTAGGCACGAAAAGTGTTGTGGTGATCTGCGGCTTTGCCCTAACGGCTAGCAAGCCGCCACAAGGCTAGGAGGCCGCCACGAGTCAGGTCAGGAGCAGCCCACTGAGGATCTACACAGCAGCAGAGTTTTGCGGCAGCAAGCCCATGGGGGGTAACCCCAGCACCCAGAGTAAAGGAACGAAAAGCCCAGAATATTTAAAATAATTAAAAACAACTATTAAAATCCTGGCAAATAGATGGAGAAGAAATGGAAGTAGTGACAGATTTTGTTTTCCTGGGCTCCAAGATCACCGCAGATGTGGGCCGCAGCCTAGAAATTAAAAGAGGCTTGCTCCTGGGGAGGAAAGCAATGGCAAATCTAGACAGCATCCTAAAAAGCAGAGGCATCCCCCTGCCAACAACAGTGCGTCTAGTCAAGGCTGTGGTTTTCCCAGTTGCAATGGATGGCTGTGAAAGTTGGACCATAAGAAAGGCTGAGCGCCAAAGAATGGAGGCCTTTGAACTATGGTGCTGGAGATGAAGACTCCTGCGAGTCCCTTGGACTGCAAGGCGATCCAACCGGTCAGTCCTAGAGGAGATCCACCCTGACTGCTCTTTAGAAGAGACCGCCTGCTGCCAATTACCTCCCAAAGACCCGTTAGATCTCACAGGGTCGGCCTCCTCCGGGTTCCAATGCCATCTGGCTACTACCCGGGGGAGGGCCTTCTCTGTAGCAGCTCCGGCCCTTTGGAATGAACTCCCCGCGGAGATCCGGACCCTCACCTCTCTCCAGGCCTTCCGGAAAGCCGTCAAAACCTGGCTGTGCCGGCAGGCCTGGGGTTGATGAGTTCCCCTCCCCTCTCGACTGGTATGGCTGTGTGATTTTCGTGTATTTTAATTATGTCTATTGTGTTTATGTTCCCTTTCCCCCCTGAGTTGTTCGCCGCCCTGAGTCCCTCCTGGAGAAGGGCGGCATACAAATAAACCAAATACAATACAATACAATACAATACAAATCCTGAAGAGGAAACTCAAGTACTTTGTCCACTTGAGCTTAACAGCCAGAAGAATGCTTGTTTCTTTCCCCCCTTCCACTTTCCTGTTCTCAGTTGGTCTCTGTTGTCTTTCGCAGGCCTCCAGCAGTGCAGGCAACCTCGGTGTGCTGATCCCTGTTATTGCTGTGGTGAGTGTTCACTTTGTCTCCTAAAACAGTGCGTTTTAAGTTTGAACAAGAAGCATTGCAGGAAATCTGGAGAAACTTCTCCCGAGAGCTTTTCAGCCGGATGCATGTGCTCTGCTAGCAGTTATCACTGTGATGGCGATCCTATGGCATGCGTGCCGGAAGTGGCACACAGAGCCATCTCTCCGGGCACGCCAGCCATTGCTCTTCCAGGTTTCTTCCAGCTGGTCTTTGCATCTGCGGGAGTACTGGAAAATGGAAGACCAGGTGAGCAGCACACATGCGCACGCCAGAAACCAGAAGCGCAGCTTTCCGGCACGCACATGAGCACCAGGGAACTGGTCTTCAGATGCTCCTGCACATGCGCGCCAGAGAGCTGCTCTTCCGGTTTTCGGCACTCCCACGCATGCACGCTGGGGAGCTGCTCTTCTGGTTTCCGGCATTCCCATGCATGCACACTGGGGAGCTGATCTTCCGGTTTCTGGCACTCCCACGCATGCACACTGGGGAGCTGCTCTTCTGGGGAGCTGCTCTTCCGATTTTCGGCACTCCCACGCATGCACGCTGGGGAGCTGCTCTTCTGGTTTCCGGCATTCTCATGCATGCACACTGGGGAGCTGCTCTTCCTGTTTCTGGCACTCCCACACATGCACACTGGGGAGCTGCTCTTCCGATTTCTGGTACTCCCATGCATGCACGTTGGGGAGCTGCTCTTCCGGGGAGCTGCTCTTCCAGGGAGCTGCTCTTCCGGTTTCCAGTATTCCCATGCATGAACGCTGGGGAGCTGCTCTTCCGGGGAGCTGCCGTTCCAGTTTCCATTACTCCCATGCATGCACGCTGGGGAGCTGCTCTTCCGGGGAGCTGCTCTTCCAGGGAGCTGCTCTTCCGGTTTCCAGTATTCCCATGCATGAACGCTGGGGAGCTGCTCTTCCGGGGAGCTGCCGTTCCAGTTTCCATTACTCCCATGCATGCACGCTGGGGAGTTGCTCTTCCGGGGAGCCGCTCTTCCGGGGAGCTGCTCTTCCGGTTTCTGGTACTCCCACGCATGCACGCTAGGGAGCTACTCTTCCGGGGAGCTGCTCTTCCGGTTTCTGGTACTCCCACGCATGCACGCTAGGGAGCTGCTCTTCCGGGGAGCTGCTCTTCCGGTTTCTGGAACTCCCAGGCATGCACGCTGGGGAGCTGCTCTTCGGGGGAGCTACTCTTCCGGTTTCCGGTACTCCCGCGCATGCACGCTGGGAAGCTGCTCTTCCGGTTTCCGGTACTCCCGTTCACCTACACTTGAGTTAGAAGGTCATTAACCATCTGTTTGAAAGTCTACGGAGATTCTCAGTCACCCTGGTCGTGGCTGTCCCAAAGGGGCTTTTGTCACAAGGCAACTGGGCTTTCTTTGTTTCCCCCCCTTGAAAACGTTTCCCTTCTCATCCAAAGAACCTCCTTCGATTCTGATGAAGCTTCTCGGACGAGGAGCGAAACAACTTCAACGAATAACAAGAAAGCCCAGCCGCCTCTTGGAAAAAAGCACCTTTGGGATGATTTTCAAGGATATAAAAGAAAGTTTTGGACAGCACCTTTGGCACACCTGCTTGACATTTCAAATTGTTCTTTTCAGCCACTTCTCACCACTTGCCGGGGGGCACAGGTTGGAGAACACTAACTAAAGCAGCTTAGCCTGGCACGTTTTAAGAAAACCGCTGGTTTTCTGCAAAAGCTGGGGGGGGGGGATATTGAGAATGTATTCAATGAGACCATTAGAATGCAAGGTCCTGCATTTTTCTATAGCCTTGTGGGCGAGATGAAAAAATAAAAAATAACGGAGTGCTGTTTAAAAAAACTTTTCCAGATTATACGTTGCAGGTTTATCAGAAGTCCGAGACCCTGACGTGTAAACATGCTTTTTGTTTTTAAGTCTGGCTTCTCAAAATAATATTTTCCGCTGCAGTGTTCACGAAGGGCAAAAGTCATGCTTGCACGAGTCAAGGTTTATCTTTCATGGCTGTCCTCTTTCTTTAAAACCTGTATTTGAGAGGCGGCCACAAAGAGGAGGGAGGTCAAATTATTTTCCAAAGCACCAGAGGGGCAGGACAAGAAGCAATGGGTGTGAATTAATCCAGGAGAGAAGCAACCTGGAATGAAGGAGGAATTTCCTGACAGTGAGGACAATTAAACCAGTGGAATAACTTGCCTCCAGAAGTTGTGAGTGCTCCATCGCTGGGGGGTTTTCAAGAAGAGATTGGACAGCCATTTCTCTTAAACGAGATAGGGCAGCGATGGGGAACCTTTTTGTCACCAAGTGTACAAACCCGAACATGCGTGCTTGCGCCAGAGTGCCGGAAAACCCAAAGACCAGCTGGCTGGCATGTGCAGGCCTGTGCTTTGGCTGTTTTAGGTCAGGGTTTTTTGGCCATTTTCAGGCTGTTTTTGGCCCCAAACCGGTGAGAAAACGGCTTGAAAAATGGCCTGATAAACGGCCTGGGTTTTGGCTGGTTTTGGCCATTTTTCGGACCTTCAGGCTGGTTTTGGACTGTTTTGGCCTTAAATGCCCTGTGTTTTGGCTGTTTTTGACCATTTTTATGGCTGTTTTCAGGTGTTTTTGGCCCCAAACCAGCCAGAAAATGGCCCGAAAAACTGCCTGAAATGGCCCGAAAAATGGCCTGGATTTTGGCTGGTTTTGGGGCCAATTTCAGGTTGGTTTTGGCCTAAAGGCAGCCTGAAAAATGCCATTTTTTGGCCATTTTTCAGGCTGTTTATGGCCCCAAACCAGCCAGAAAATGGCCTGAAAAACTGCCTGAAACGGCCCGAAAAATGGCCTGGATTTTGGCTGGTTTTGGGGCCATTTTCAGGATGGTTTTGGCCTAAAAACAGCCTGAAAAATGCCCTGTTTTGGGGGCATTTTCAGGCTGTTTTCTGGCATTCTGGCACCCGTGAAGATGAGCTGGACGGCGCACTGGAAACCAGAAGAGCAGCTGGCGACGGCACAAGTGCCCACAGAGAATGTTCTGAGAATGGCCGTCATGGAGATAGGGTCTCCTGCTTGAGGAGGGGGCTGGACTAGAAGACCTCAAGGGTCCCTTCCAGCTCCATTCTGATTCTAATGTGAAGCACTAGAGATAGTCCCCGACTTACGACTCTGATGGACCATTTCTACAAGAAGCTCCGTTTTCCCCCTTGTTGGTTCCTTCCAATGAGAGGCAGAAATATTTCTTTGTCCTTAATTTGGTGGTGTTTTGGCTTCAAGAAATTAAAGCCTTTTTCCAGTAGCCCACGAGAGCGTCTTCCCTCCCACTTGAGGACTTGATTTTAGCCCCAGGGCTTCCAACCACATTACAGGTAGTCCTCAACTTACCACAGTTCACTTAGCGACCGTTCAAAGTTACAACATCACTGGAAAAAAAGTGACTTGGGAGTGTTTTTTTTCACCCTTACAACCCCATGGTCACGTGATCAGACTTCAGATGCTTGGCAGCCGATTCGCATTTACGACGGTTGCAGTGTCCCTGGGTCACGTGATTCCCCTTTTGTGACCAAGGGGCATCCAGTTTCACTTAACAACTATGTTACTAACGTAACTGTGGTGATTCACTTAACACGCACGGCAAGGAAAGTTGTTAAATGGGCCAAAACTGACTTAACCAATTTCTCACTCAGCAGCATCAGTTCTGGGCTCAGTCGCGGTCGTAACTTGAGGACCACCTGTTCTTCAAAGTCACTTTTGTGTTTCGTCAGACAGGCTCTAATCTGATTTTTTTTCTCCCCCCGCCCCTCCCAACTGCTGTCACTCAGCAAATACCCTCCCGAGTATTGACAGAAGTTAATGGTTACCTTAAGGGTTTGTAAAGCAAATATTTAGCTTCCTTGCAAAATTTGTGATGTCGTGAGTTCTCGGTTGGGATTGCCTGTGTATTTTTCTTCGGCTCTTCTTTTCTTAAACCTTGGTGGTAGGAGTGCTTCACGACGGGTTAAAAGGACAATTTTGATATATGTACAGGAATATCTTTGCCTACAGCTGAATTGCCAATGAGCATATTAACAGCCATGGATCGAGTAAGCATTTATAAAAAGGGAGGAAATTGAGGATTGTGGGGGAATAAGATTCCAGCAGGCCATAAAATGTTTGTTCTTAGTTGTGAAGTTGTGTCCGACCCATCGCAACCCCATGGACAGCGTTCCTCCAGGCCTTCCTGTCCTCTCCCATCCTCTGGAGTCCATTGAAGCTCAGGCCGACTGCTTCGGTGACTCCATCCAGCCACCTCCTTCTCTGCCGTCCCCTTCTTCTTTTGCCCTCCATCGTTCCCAGCATGAGGCTCTTCTCCAGGGAGTCCTTCCTCCTTCTCATCAGGTGGCCAAAGTCTTTGAGTTTCCTCTTCAGGATCTGGCCTTCTAAAGAACAGTCAGGGTGGATCTCCTCTAGGACTGACCGGTTGGATGGCCTTGCAGTCCAAGGGATTTGCAGGAGTCTTCTCCAGCACCAGAGCTCAAAGGCCTCCATTCTTTGGCGCTCAGCCTTTCTTATGGTCCAACCTTCACAGCCATCCATTGCAACTGGGGAAACCACAGCCTTGACTAGACACACTTGTGTTGGCAGGATGATGCCTCTGCTTTTTTGTATGCTGTGTAGATTTGCCATTGCTTTCCTCCCCAGGATTTAATTCCTTGGCTGCAGTCCCCACCTGCGGTGACCTTGGAGCCCAGGAAAATAAAACCAGTCCCTACCTCCATTTCTTCCCCATCTACTTGCAAGGAGTTCCAAGGCCTCCATTCTTTGATGCTCAGCCTTCCTTATGGTCCAACTTTCCCAGCCATCCATTGCAACTGAGAAAACTGCCTTGCTGCCTGTGCATGCGTGCACGCCCCCATGCAATCCTCCCACCTCATGCTCCGCACACTCCCCATGCACGCATGCGCGACCCCTGCCTATGCATCCCACCCCTGCGCAGGCGCGCTGGGCTGGGGCAACGGCTTGCATGCCCATATAGAGGGTCCTGGGTGCCACTTGTGGCACCCATACCATAAGTTCACCATCATGGCTTTGGGGCAACAGCCGACGTGTACAAATTCTCATGTAATCATTCTCTGTTGTAATATTTTTATTTAGGCAACGTTGCACAATCCTTAGCAAATTTTCCCCAATAGGGCATTTGCCAGATGTGTTGAGGCCGCTGTTCTGGAGGTGGCCACCTTAACACATCTGGGAGATACAGGTAATCCTCCACTTAACAATTATTCATTTTGTGACTATTCGTAGTGACAACAGCACTGGAAAAAAAAGGGGGACTCCTGGCTGCTTTTCACACTTACGACCATTGCAGGTTCTCCGTGGCCGCACGATCAAAATTCAGGTGCTTGGCCACTGGTTCCTACTTACGACGGTTGCAAACGATCCCCTTTAGCGACCTTCCGGCCAAGCCAAATCCACGGGGAAGCCAGATTGACTTCGCAGCCGTGTTCCTCATTTTCACCGCCGCAGCGATTCACTTAACAGCGGTGGCAAGAAGAGTCGCAAAACGGGGCCAAGGTCACTTAACAAACGTTTCGCTTAGCAACAGGCATGTGGTTGGGCTCAATTGGGGTTGTAAGTCGAGGACTACCCGTACCAGCTTAGGGGGAGGGTGGGGGGTGGGAGGAAAGCCGTGCGGTGATTCACCTGAGCTCTCCCTCTGCCTATAAAAACTAGTAATCGTGTAAATAAATCTAAAAGGTTTCGACATGCAGTTGTCCCCACGGATTCTCCCCTCTTAATGCTTGCTAGGGTTGGCAACTCTGCCCAAGAAGAGCAGGCAGCTGGTACGGTGTTCGTAGATCATAAAGAGGAACGGGTGATCGATGACGAAGCGGATTTGAGCTGAAAGGGGCATAAACCCCACAGTGGTCACGGAGGCAGCCTCGGTCCCTTCCTCGTTCACCGTGATGGTCCCTTGATGATTGAACTGTCAAAAGGAAGATTAAATAATTGAGAAGTAGGACGAAAGAAGCACGATAAGGTTTGATGAGGCGGCGAAGGCGCTGACCTGGAAACCAGGAGACTGGGAGTTCTAGACCTGCCACAGGCATGGAAGTCGGCTGGGGTGACTTTGGGCCAGTCACCAAGAGACCCGAAGTTCTCATCCCACCAACTCGGTGACTTTGGGCCAATCACCAGGAGACTGGGAGTTCTAGTCCCGCCTTAGGCAGGGAAGTCAGCTGGGTGGCTTTGGGCCAATCACCAGGAGAGTAGAGTTCTAGTTTCCCCTTCAGTATAAAAGTCGGCTGGGTGACTTTGGGCCAATCAAGAGCCAAGGTGGCGCAGTGGTTAAATGCAGCACTGCAGGCTACTTCAGCTGACTGCAGTTCTGCAGTTCGGCTGTTCAAATCTCACCGGCTCAGGGTTGACTCAGCCTTCCATCCTTCCGAGGTGGGTAAAAGGAGGACCCGGATTGTTGTTGGGGGCAATATGCTGACTCTGTAAACCGCTTAGAGAGGGCTGAAAGCCCTATGAAGCGGTATATAAGTCTAACTGCTATTGCTATTGCTATAATCACCAGGAGAGTGGGAATTCTAGTCCTGCCTTGGACCAATTATCAAGAGATCCTGTATTCTCATCCTGCCAACTGGCTGACTTTGGATCAATCACCAAGAAAGTGGAAGTTCTAGTCCTTCCTTGGGTGTAAAAATCGACTGGGTGACTTTGGGCCAATCATCAAGAGATCCTTAGTTCTCATCCCACCAACTGGGTGACTTTGGGCCAATCACCAGGAGACTGGGAGCTCTAGTCCCACCTTCAGCATAAAAGTCGGCTGGGTGGCTTTGGGCCATTCACCAGGAGAGTGGGAGTTCTAGTCCTGCCTTAGGCATGAAAGAGCCGAGGTGGTGCAGTGGTTAGGGTGCAGTACTGCAGGCCACTTTAGCTGACTGTGATCTGCAGTTCAGCGGTTCAAATCTCACTGGCTCAAGGTCGACTCAGCCTTCCATCCTTCCGAGGTGGGTGAAATGAGGACCCGGACTGTGGGGGCAAATTGCTGACTCAATTTGCTAAAAAAAAAATTGTAAACTGCTTAGAGAGGGCTGAAAGCCCTATGAAGCGGTATAAAAAGTCTAATTAATGAAAGTTGTTTGAATGACTTTCTGCCAATCACCAGGACACTGGGACTCCTAGTCCAGTTTTAGGCATGAAAGCCAGATAGGTGACTTTGGGCCAATCCCTCCCTCCCTCCCTCCCTCTCTCTCAGCTCAACCCACCTCACAAGGTTGTTGTGGGGAAAAAAGGAGGAGGCAGCAGTACAATGTATATTTGCTGCCTTCGGGTATTTATAAAGTAATAAAGCTGGCCTAAAAATCAAAATAAGTAGGTAAATAAATAGATGTTCTATCTAAGGTGCTGCAGTTCAGCCATGCACCTGATTACTGAAGTAGCCAATAATTTTCTAACGCGGCTATTATTAAAAAAAAAATTTCCTGCCCATCTACGTTTTCTCTCTTATTCTCTCTCTCCCTTTTCTCTGCGTCTGTCTTTCGCTCTCTGATAAAGTTCTTTTTTTTCCCGACCTATCAATCTCAAAAACAGAGAACGTTTCTCTTAGCCTACTTCTGACTACAGCACCTAAACCTCAACCAAATAATTCTCCTCCTCCGTCTCCCGCGCAAAAGTTTTTTTTTAAATCTCTGGAGTTTTTATTGGTGCCAACGCTGGATGAACCTTATTGATGGTGATCTTTTCCTCTGAGATGCCGGAGTAGTTGCCCCCCGGGGTGAACAGCTCCACGATCCCCATTTCTTGCAGCGTTTCGATCAAGTCGTAGCTCTTCTCCAGCTTAAATCTGGGCATCACAACTTCGCGGGTCCTAGAGGAAGAATGAGAAGTTAAAACATGAACTGATTCAAGTCTGTTCTTTTATGGATCATTTGCTTAGCGCCAGTCTCCTGGTGATTGGTCCGAAAGTGCCCCAACTGTCTTTCCTGCCTAAGGTAGAACTAGAACTCCCAGTCTCCTGTTCATGGGCCCCAAAATCACCCAGCTGGCTTTCCCACCTAAGGTGGAACTAGAGCTCCCAGTCTCCTGGTGATTGGCCCAAAGGCCAACCAGCTGGCTTTCCTGTCTAAGGTGGAACTAGAACTCCCAGTCTCCTGCTGATGAGCCCAAAAATAACCCAGCTGGCTTTCTCACCTAAGGTGGAACTAGAACTCCCAATCTTCTGCTGATGGGCCCAAAAGTCACCCAGCTGGCTTTCCTGCATAAGCCGGGACTAGAACTCACCATCTCCTTTTGATTGGCCCAAAGTCCCTCACCCGGTTTCCATGCCTAAGGCAAGACTAGAACTCCCAGTCTCTTGCTTTCTAGCCTGGCGCCTTAACCCCCAGACCACAATCACCATTTGAGACCCGAATCGGAGAGTGCGAGAGATACTTAGGCTGCCGTGTAGGATTTCCATGGCAATAGGATACCTATTGGTCATGCTCTTCTGCCATCGCTCCACCACCTGGGGGCTAAGTTGGTTCTCCAGGGCCTTCAAGCCGGACAGCTTATAGGGCAGCACAATCAACATGCTGATATTCCCCACGTAGGGCAGCTGCAACACTCTGCAGTCCAGCTCGTTGTCTTCGGTGGCCAAGAAGCTGGCTTTGATCTTCATCATAGGTACCTTCACCGTCTCTTTCTCGTTCAACCGGAAGGTCTGTTTGTGGGTCGCCTCTACCGGAAACTTGTTTTCCCAGGTTCCTGGTAACAACAATCTTTATTTATTGACTAGCTGATAACCCGGCGTTGCCCGGGTATTTATTTATCCTAATCCTGTATTTAGACAGGAAAAAGCCAGGATTTCGGTGACAATTAAATTAGTTACAGATATTTTCTGTAACAGAAAACCCAGAAGCAGAAAAGTTCTGCAACAATTAAATTAGTTACAGATGTTTTCTGTAACAGAAACAGAAAACCCAGAAAACCCTTGACACTTCTGGGCCCCCAGAAGGGTCAAGGAAAGTGGGATCCCCCTTGTGGAGGACTGTGAAGCCATTACCAAAGCAACTCCACTGTGCTGTACAGTAGAAGCCATTTTACGGCAGTACAATAGAAGCCATTTTATGGCAGTACGGTAGAAGCTGTTTTAAGACACAACAGGCTGTATCTTAACAGAACACACACCCTGAGAGGTGTTAGGGGTGTCTTACCCACCCACCCCCTCAGTATTTGTTTCCAGAGAGTAAGTGTACCAAGTTTGGTTGAATTTGCTCGAGGCATTCCAGAGTTATGCTGGAACACACAAACACACACACACACAGCCATTTTGGGTCATATCAAAGTGCAGAGTTCCAAAAACAAATTACTAAAATTTGATAAAAGCACATTTAAAATGGAATTGGAATAAAATACGATTGAAAATGAAATTGGAATAAAATACGATTGAAAATGAAATTGGAATAAAATACGATTGAAAATGAAATTGGAATAAAATACAGCCTAAAATGAAATTGGGATAAGGTACAATAATTTAAGACATAGGTAAAATATGATAAAATTATATTTGGGCCTTTTGGCTAAGATCACATGTAACAACAATGAAAACAAGAGTTCATAATTCTTTTCCGGCGCCTGACCACGTTTAACTGTTTCACTTAAGTAGTCCTCAACTTAATGACCATAATTGAGCCCAAATGTTTTAGCCTCCAGTGAGATCTGCAATAGGTAGGGGGGAGTGGACTAGAACAGTGTTTGTCAACCTTGGCAACTTGAAGATGTCCGGACTTCAACTCCCAGAATTCCCCAGCCAGCATTCGCTGGCTGGGGAATTCTGGGAGTTGAAGTCCGGACATCTTCAAGTTGCCAAGGTTGACAAACACTGGACTAGAAGACCTCCCAGGTCCCTTCCATTATTATCCTGTCTTCTTATTTCTTTCCTTACCTTTGAAGTACAAGCAGTTGAGGATCATCACCAGCGTGTCGGGGTGCACATTAACGAGCGCATCTTTAATTAAGCCTTTGGTGAGCTTTAGGATTCGCTCGTTAGCGTTCTTAATGAAGGTTGGGTCGGAGAAGTCGGCCAGCTGAGCCTCGGCAAAATAGTATTTTTTCATATTGTCCTTGAACTCACTCAGGATGGAAAACTGCCTTTGGATGTAGAGGTCGTTGACCGAACGGAGGGTGTAGCCAAAATTCCTCCGGAAGAGCCGGTGCGTGAGTTTGTGGAAGAGGTTGTGAATCGTCAGGTAGTCGTACGTGGAACTGGTGTTCACAAAGTCTTCGAAACCGAGAATGTTGAAGACTTCCTCCCGCGTTGGTCCTCTCAGTCCCAACGAAACCATGGCCATGGCGGTGGAGATGCCAACCGGAGCCAGGAAGATATTATCGGAAGAGTTGACATGGTCCCGAAGGGTTCGGTAGAGGTCTAAGCCGAAATAGGCATTCAATATGTTGAGACGTTGGATTCTGGTCTTCCCACGGAAGAGGGTCAGCACGTTTCCTTGGTCGACGTGAGAAATTGTTTCCGGAATGCTGTCGATGATATCGATGTAGTCATCTTCACCGAAGAGCTTGTCGAAGTCCAGGTAGTCCTCCTCCTCCTCCTCTTCTTCCATGCTCAAGTCTTTGGTCACGGTGTTTTCTTGATGGAATTCGGGGGACAGATTCGTCACCCGAAAGGATTCGTTCCTGAGAAGGCCACGAGGCTGGAGGGGCTGGCTCTCCTCGCCCACCTGGTCAAAGTGCCCATGAAGGTCCTTGATGCCACACCAGACCAAGGAGATGGCGAGCGAGAAGACCGCTGAGCCCCAGAAGAACTTCATCTTCTTCGAGCTGGAAACAGGGTCCTTCGAATGAGATCTAGACAAAAGGATTGGCACAGGTTTTTACATGATTCTCTTAGTACGGTATGAAAATTACAATTTGGGTTCTAAAGAGTGAAGTCCACTAGATACGGTTGGGATGTTTGAATCAATGAATTGTAAACAGTCTGCAGCGGCAGCCCAAAAAAGCCAATGCAATCCTAAATTGCAGTAACAGAGGGATACAATCAAGATCAAGAGAGGTACTAATCCCACTCCATAAAGCCCACACCTAGAGTACTGCATCCAGTTTTGGTTACCACACTGTAAAAAAGATGTTGAGACTCTAGAAAGAGGGCAGAGAAGAGCAACCAGGATGATTGTGGGACTGGAGGTGGAAACATACGATGAACGGTTGAGGAACTGGGCATGGCTAGTCCAATGAAGAGAAGGACCATGGGAGACAGGATAGCAGTCTTCCAATATTTGAGGGGCTGCCACAGAGAGGAGGGGGTCAAGCTATTTTCCAAAGCACCTGAAGGCCATACAAGGTAGAATGGATGGAAACTGACCAAGGAGAGATTCAACCTGGAAATAAGAAGGAATTTTCTGACAGTGAGAACAATCAACCCATGGAACAGAAGTTGCCTCCAAAAGTTGTGGGAGCTTCATCACTACTGGAAGCTTTCAAGAAGAGATTGGACTGCCAGAAATGGTGTATAGTCTACTTGGGGGGGGGGGGAGGGGTTGGACAAGATGACCTATAAGGTCCCTTCCAACTCTGTTAATCTGTATAACAATGGCTATTGCATAGGTGCTTTTTTCAGGAGACAACTGGACTTTCATGTTTTTTCTTTGGAAGAAAAAACTTTACAGACAAACTTTCACTTTACAGACTTTTAGCTACACAATTTGGGACGAACCCCCTTTAAATGATGTGGGAGCAGGAATGGATTTCCAGAGGAAAAAAAATTGCACTCTACAGGAACCATTTGCATCACTCAGGTGACCCTGAGGACCTAGGCAAACCCCCAAGTGGCCTCAACGACCCTCTAAAAGGATGCAGATCTACGTATCTGCAAGGAATATAAACCCTTCCTTTCCCCATCATCCAGTCAGAACTGAAGAAGCCCCTTGGATGAGAAATGAAATGTCTTCAAAAGAAAAAGAAAAAACAAGGAAGTCCAGTTGTCTCCTGAAAAAAAGCACCTTTGGGGCAACCATGACCTGGATGACAGAGAATCTCTCGAGACTAATTGCCGGGGTGGACACTTGAATCACTTATATTCAAGAGTGGGTGAATGTAACAGACTTCCAAGACACACACTGGGCTAAGTGTGTGTGGTTTGCATTGCACAAAGTTCATCAGATAGTGGATTCACACCACAGACCTGAGTCAGAATGTATTTGAGAAAGAAATTGTCATGCCCTGCGGGATCCTGGGTTGTCTCTGAGCTTGCTTGTTTTCTTTCAGACGTTTCATTACCAAACTTGGTAATAATCATCAGTACCAAGATTGTCGGACGAGCAGGGACAAAAGCAGCCAGAGAAGTGATTGACAAAAGTTTCTGTGCCTACTCGTTCAACAATCGTAGTAGCTGTACACAGGACAACAACACATAGACAGAAGTTCCTCAAGGATGGGCTCTGGTACGAGTCCGAAAGCTCGGAAGACAAAACCTCTGATCCCGGTGACCAACCCAGATTGGACCCTGCAACATTATTCTGAAGACACGTAGATTCACCTTCATTCATCGAACAACCTCTTCTTACTCTCTGCTGTGCAAACCGATTTGCCACTGGTACTGCCTAGAGGAAACCCATTTAAATGTCCTCCCTTCACACAGTTTTCTCTTGCAACCCAACGACCACAAACAAACCTTGGTCTTCATTGTGTTTTTCCCCACTAAGCTATGCTGAGCAGCAGCGTAGCATCAAAATAGAATAGAATATCGGAGTTGGAAAGGATCTTGGAGGTCTTCTAGTCCAACCCCCTGCTTAGGCAGGAAACCCTACACCACTTCAGACAAATGGTTATCCAACAACTTCTTAAAAACTTCCAGTGTTGGAGCATTCACAACTTCTGGAGGCAATTTGTTCCACTGATTAATTGTTCTAACTGTCAGGAAATTTCTCCTAAATTGCTTCTCTCCTTAATGAGTTTCCACCCATTGCTTCTTGTCCTGTCTTCAGGGGCTTTGGAGAATAGTTTGACTCCCTCTTTGTGGCAACCCCTGAGATATTGGAACACTGCTATCATGTCTCCCCTAGTCCTTCTTTTTATTAAACTAGACATAGCCATACCCCCAAAATAAGTAAAACCCAGCAGTTGAATTCCATCATCGTCCAATTGTTCATGGCAACAGTATGATCGGATTTAACGACAAAACAGCTGCCTGGAGTGGCAACCGTTGAATTCATCTGTCTCAGTTTCACTCTAAAAAAATACCTGAGCTTCTTTATTTATTTTTAATCCACCTCCCCCCACCCAAAAAAAGATGATTTAATGTTCCTTACCTCTTCTGTTGACGAAGGGAAGGCTCACCAAGGCTTTTGCGAGACAGGCAACTGAAAATATTTCAGCCTGAACTTTGATGCTGCTGGGTGCTTGCTAAAGTAAACACACTGTAAATCAATCACTCACCCTGTCAGCTGAAATTCCTGATGGGTGCTGTTTCTGAAAGTTGATTTCTTGCTCTGTTTCTGATTATATTCTTTTTTAAAAAAAACATTGTTCTTCTACAGATAGGAGCAAATAAAATATTTCTATCTTCCACATTGTGTATTCATAGATAGATAGATAGATAGATAGATAGATAGATAGATAGATAGATAGATAGATAGATAGATAGATAGATAGATAGATAGATAGATAGATAGATATTGTGTCACAACCGCTGTTATGCCCAAATATGGGAGGGAGCATACTGCTTCCCTTTTCTGTCTATCAGCTCACTCTGGGAGCCTTCCAGGCAGAAAGCCATTTTTTATGTTGCCTTGTTACATTTGTGTTGCAATTGTGCTGCTAAATAAATAAAGGGAGACTAGTATAGATCTATTTCAAGCTATTTAGCTCTCATCAGCTAGCCATACCTTTACTGGAAATCGAACCTGGGCTGTATTACATATTAGGCAGTTATATTAGCCACGAAATAGGGAAGCAGTATGCTCCCTCCCATATTTGGGCATACCAGGGGTTGTGACACAATACATACCTATTTCCCTGGCCTAGCTGATAAAGAAGGGGAGCCTGAAGGAGAGCCTGTGGGTTAGTGGCTAATACAATTGCCTAATATGTAATACAGCTCAGGTTCGATTCCCAGTAAGGGTATGGCTAGCTGATGAGAGCTAAATAGCTTGAAATAGATTTATACTAGTCTCCCTTTATTTATTTATCAGCACAAATGCAACACAGACACACAGACACACACACACACACACACATATATATATATATATTACAGCTGATGTCACTGAATATTAAATGGATTTTCTGTGGTTGCATGGTATCTTGCTTTGTTTAGGCACTGGTATATAATAACAGTGGCATTCTCTTGTTTTTGATTCTGTGGATCGTCAACAGCTGGGAGTCCATCCTGATTCCAGCAGTAAAAAGAAACCTTGAATAAATGAATATGCTTTGGTACTATGGGAAGGATGGGAAAATTCCCCATAGGCTTGGCAATTCTTTTGAAACTTCTTCTTCTGCCATATCCCTCATCCGACGTTGGCGATCATGTTGGCAATCCTATTTTTCTCAACAGCCGCATGAAAAAGTGTTGCTGGGTTTTGTCCAAACTAGTCCCTTTAGGTTTTGAAGCCATGATGTTCTTCTTCTGCCTGGAACTCATTTGTCTTCAATCTTTCCCTGGAGGATTAAATGAAGGATGCTGTATTTTTCTGGGTGTCGCATCACATGTCCAAAATCTTCTTTTGCCTTTTAATGGCTTTGATGATTTCCCTTGGCTTTCCCAGGTGGGTTATCATCTCCTCAATTCTGATTTCGGCAACCCAACTTATATGTAACAGCCATCTTCAAATCCACATTTCAAATGCTCCTAGTTTCTTCAAGTGGTTTTCTGCCAGAGACCAACTCTCTACTTCGTAAAGCAGGACAGAAAAGATCTTTTGAAACAGTTGAGCCTAAAACCAAAAATTCGTATCATTTGTCATGGAAGATAGCAAGATCAGAGAACAGTCAACCCATGGAACACAAGTTGCCTTCAGAAATTGTGGGAGCTTCATCACTGGAAGCTTTCAAGAAGAGGCTGGCCAGCCATCTGTCAGAAATGGTGTAGGGTCTCCTGCTTGGGTGGAGGGTTGGACTAGATGACCTACAAGGTCCCTTTCCAACTCAGTTAATCTGTATAACAATGGCTGTCGCATAGATGCTTTTTCAGGAGGCAACTGCACTTCCTTGTTTTTTCTGTGGAAGACTTCACTTTACAGACTTTTAGCTACACAATTTGGGATGAACCCCCTTTGAATGGTGTGGGAGTAGGAATGGATTTCCAGAAGAAAAAAATTGCAGACTACAGGAACCATTTGCACCACTCAGGTGACCCTGAGGACACAGAGAAACCTCCAAATGGCCTCAACGAACCTCTAACAGGATGCAGATGACCAGCTGTCTACAAGGAATATAAATCCTTCCATGCCCCACTGTTAGGGGTATCTCCGTTGGGAGACAGAAAGTAGCGCAGTGGAATGTACAGCTAGAGAGAGAAGGAACGTTGCTAGTAGAAGAAACACACGAATAGCGTCTCAGACACTGCCAGTAAAAACAAGTAGCTTTACTACTAATAATAGCTTCACAAGCAGTGATAGTAGATATTTGTCCAAACACAATTCAAAGAACAAACAATTGCTTACAGTTGCAGTTCACCTTCCAGTTATCAAGCGAGCAAGTAGTTATCAAGCATAGGACAAGCAGAGAGAGAGAGAGAGAGAGAGAGAGAGCTTTCCTGACTCCCTCTTATTGCAAAGTTAATTACAGCTGATAAATACATTCACCCATTTAAAGCAACATTGACCATTTATTATTGTATACGAATCTATATTGCCTACCCACAACTAGGAGTATACTCCCAACACCCACCATCCAGTCAGAGCTGAAGAAGCTTCTTGAATGAGAAGTGAAAGGTCTTCAAAACAAAACAAAAAACCCAGAAGGTTCATATTTTTACCTAACATCTTTGTTTTGCCTAAATTTATTTTAAACCCAGATACTTGACCATATTGATTAATCATATTCATTAAGGCCTTAGTAGATTTCCCTGGTTGGGTTAAAGTTACAACCAAGTCGTCCGCAAATGCTCGTAATCTGTATTCGTGATGTCTAATCTTAATTCCCTGTAACTCATCTGACCCCCGTATTTTATTCAACAATAACTCCAGGGTTAAAATGAACATTAATGGAGATAGGGGACAACCCTGTCGTGTACCTTTTTCAATTTTAAAAGGTTCTGTGAAACTACCATTAACTGTAATTTGTGCTGTTTGTTCCTGGTGTATTGCCTTGATAGATTGTATAAAATGCTCTCCAATTTGCATCTTTTGTATTATTTTCATTAAAAATTGCCAATTCACTCGATCAAATGCTTTCTCTGCGTCCAGAAATATGAGCGCTGCGGGGACTTGGTTATTCTTCCCAGATACTCCAATATATTAACCATTTGTCTTACATTACTTCTCATTTGTCTCCCTTGTATAAAACCAGTTTGATCATTGTGGATCAGTTGTTGTATAACTAACATCAACCTGTTTGCTAATATTTTAGCAAAAATCTCCATAGACCTTGAAGAAGAAGTTGGGAAGAAACTTCTTGGATGATACGTTTTTAGCTGGACCACAGTCATTGTTAGGCTGACATAACTGAATTTGGAGGTGATTTTATTCCCTTAAGCTTTAGAAGCCAAGATGGGTAGGATAAAAAAAAAATCAGTGTATTATTCCATTTGTATTGCTAACTAGCGAAGTTTGGTTTGTTCCCCTCCTGTAAACAGACGTTTAAAACCTGTTATTTCGTTGCTAGCTCACCAGACGTTTGCCGCCAATCAAGGAAGCCAAACCACGATTGCAGAAACTCTTCCGCGACTTCTGGCTGTATTCGGTGCTGATGGGGTTTGCCGTGGAGGGTTCAGGTAAGACCGGAGTCTTCATCTGAACCTGCATGAAGAGAGAGAGAATTTGACTGGGAGCAGAAGAAAATTGATGGGCTAACTGCCCTGTGTCATATTTAAAAGAGCTTCATTAGTTTTGAACTCAACTTTACAGGGATAACTCAGCCAACGTGTTGGCTCAATTGTCATTGTATAGTATTGTAAATATTGCAGTACAATAATTAGTGCTGGGAAATAAGACCTAAATCCGAAGGAACAACACCCCCCCCCCCCAAAAAAGGAGCATTTTTTTTCTTGGATCTGAAACAGCTTGGGACCAGATTAAGAAATCTGTTGTGGCCAATCCCATGTTAAAAAGTATTTGGTTTCTTCCATCTCCTTAATTTTGAATGTTACTCTATCCATTTCTACACGTTCTAATTTCTTTTTATATATTAGAAGGGTGCTTTTTTTTGAATGGCAACTGGACAGGTTTTTTTTCCTTGAAAAGTTTTGCTTCTCATCCGAGAAGCTTCTTCGTTTCCGATTTAATGGTGGAAGATGGAAGAATTTATATTCCTTGGCAGTCCTCCAGTTGTTAGCGCTCTTCCTGAGAGTCGCTGAGGCCATTTGGAGGCTCATCTGGATAGTGCAAATGTGTGTGGAAACTTCTTGGAATTGCTGAAAGGACCTGTATTGTACCCAGGAGTTAAGTAGTGGCAGGTCCCCCCCCCCCCATCTGTTGAGTTCATTTTTAACACAGATGGTGTTGTGGCTCTCCAGTGGCCAGCAGAGCTGGCAGCAGAATCAGACAGTGAGGAGGTTGGGGAGGAACATGGGCCTGTCCTGGAGTCTGGGCAAGGCTCACATGAGGGCTCTGTATCAGAGGCAGAGAGGGGGCCAGGGCCATCCGACAATTACCAGCTGCCTTCAGAGTCAGGCATCAGTGGGGCAGAAGAACAGCTGGAGCCTGTTCCGGATGTGCGCAAGCACAGAACTGCCAGGAGAAGGGAACAGCACAGGAACAAGTGCCTTTACTCAGGAGCAAAGGCACAGGTGGACAGTGAATGGCCCCTCCTATAGGGAATAAAGAGGAGTGAAAGAGGAGTGGAGTTTGCAGGAGACAATTCGTTTGTTTCATTAGTGTGAATATTTGTTTGTGTCTCTCAGAGACTTTTTGCCAAGTATTTTCTTGTACAGCTGTTGCGTTTGGAAGATATCGGCCTGGCAGCTCTCCAAGCCTGATAAGGTCTGTGGTTATAAACTCACCCTTGAAAGACTTTTTGCCGGGACTTTGCTGGATGTGAATGAGAGGAATTCACATGAACTTCATAAAAAGGGTTTTTTTTGTTGGGACAAGGAGTCTGCTCTGTGATTTGGTGAAGCCTAACAAAATCTTCTGCTCCAAGTCATTTGAGAGCGGGTTGTTTTTGTTACGTTAGGAATCAGTGGTTTGTTTGGAAAGAAACCTAGGCAAGACATCATGGTTTGATGGGGGCTTGTTCCTAGCCATTTAACACAAGCTTTATTAGACTCCGGTGGAATCCAGAGTGTTGATCAAAATAGCTCCGGGTGACCTGGAGGCCTCCTGAGCCGGTCCAGAAATAATATTTACCCTTCTTTTGCTTTTAATTCTTTTCTCCCAATGTCACTTCAGGTCTTTGGCCCGAAGAGTGGTACGAGGGTGTTTGTGAGATCGCCACCAAGTCCCCACTCCTGACTTTCCCGACCAAAGAGCCCCTCCGTTCTGTCCTTCAGTATAACTCTGCCATGAAAAATGACACCGTCACATCTGTAAGTCTCTCTTCCTCCTTTGCCCCTTTGCTTGTCCAGGGAACAGTGTGCAGCACACGCCATCAAACCCTGATAACAACATAACTGTGGAGGGAAACTCAGATAGACAGACAGATGAATAGATGAGATAGATAGATTAGAGAGAGATAGTAGATGACACATGAATAGGTTAGATAGATAGATAGATAGATAGATAGATAGATAGATAGATAGATAGATAGATAGATAGATAGATAGATAGATAGAATAGATAGAATAGATGACAGATGAATAGATGTGTGTGTGTATGTGTGTGTGTGAGAGAGAGATAGAATAGATGACAGATGGATAGATGTGATAGAGAGAGAGAGAGAGATGATAGAAAGATAGATAGATAGATAGATAGATAGATAGATAGATAGATAGATGATAGATAGATAGATTAGATGACAGATGGATAGATTGGATAGATAGATGATAGATTGGATAGATGATAGATAGATAGATAGATAGATAGATAGATAGATAGATAGATAGATAGATAGATAGACAGATTAGATGACAGATGGATAGATTAGATGACAGATGGATAGATTAGATAGATAGATAGATGATAGATAGATAGAGAGATAGATAGAGAGATAGATAGAGAGATAGATGGAGAGATAGATAGAATAGATAGAATAGATGACAGATGAATAGATGTGTGTGTGTATGTGTGTGTGAGAGAGAGAGATAGAATAGATGACAGATGGATAGATGTGATAGAGAGAGAGAGATGATAGACAGATAGATAGATAGATAGATAGATAGATAGATAGATAGATAGATGATAGATAGATAGATAGATAGATAGATAGATAGATAGATAGATAGATAGATAGATAGATAGATAGATAGGATGACAGATGGATAGATTGGACACATAGATGATAGATTGGATAGATAGATAGATAGATAGATAGATAGATAGATAGATAGATAGATAGATAGATAGATAGATAGATTATATGACAGATGGATAGATTAGATGACAGATGGATAGAATAGATGACAGATGAATAGATGTGATAGAGAGAGATGATAGATAGATGATAGATAGATAGATAGATAGATAGATAGATAGATAGATAGATAGATAGATAGATGACAGATGAATAGATGTGATAGAGAGATAGATGATAGATAGGTAGGTAGGTGGGTAGGTAGGTAGATTGGGTAGGTAGGTAGGCAGGCAGGCAGGCAGGCAGACACACAGACACACAGAGATAGATAATAGATAAGCAGGCAGGCAGAGACATAGACATAGATTGATAGGTAGATATACTGTAGATGATAGACAGATATATAGATGATAGTTACAGATGTTAAATAGACAGACAGAGATTTTATGGATGGATTAGATGGATGGACAGATGATAGATATAGATGATGGATGGATGGATGGATGGATGGATGGATGGATGGATAGATAGATAGATAGATAGATAGATATGGTAGGTAGAAGCAAAGAAAGGAAAGAAAGGGAAAGAAAGAAAGAAAGAAAAATTACATTAGAGCTCCAGGGCTGGTGCTGATATACTAAACATTCCAGGGAGATTCTTCCTTTTGATTAACAGCCTGTATCCTGACCTGTGTTGAGTTGCATTACCCAGCATCAGCATTCTTGCTCCTCGCCCCTTCCAAGCCTTCTAACGCCCATGTTTATCTTCTCTCTGGGAAATCTGCTTTTCAAATATTTGAGTCCTGTCCTTGGGTCACCAAATGCTTTGATGTTCCTCCCCTCCAATCCTCATTGTTTGAAAGAGAGAAGCGATGCCTTCCTGCAGCGGCGATTCAACCCCACTTCTCAGCCAGCCTTATTTGTGCTCCATGAAGTTTACTTCTTTCTTTTCATTTATTCGTTAGTAAAATTTATCTTTAACTCTGGGGCGGCTCACTTTTGGGGAGATGGTGAGGGTCTTAGGCTTGTCAAGGATCTGGACAGCCTTAAGGGGCTAATAGATGACCTCTGGCCACAAACAGCCACTCCAGCGAGTCGCTTGTATATTTCTTTTTATTCCTAAATTTCATATATATATATATATATAACTGTCTGGTTTGGTTCCGCCCCCCAACAAGACAGACACAAACTTCAAGGGATAATTAGAACTGCACGAGTCAAAAAGAGGGCTGTGAAAATATCTACAGACCCCTCACATCCTGGACATCAATTGTTTCGACTCCTACCCTCACAATGACGCTATAGGGTGCTGCGCACCTGGACAGCTAAATAGAAAGACAGTTTTTTCCCTGCATGCCATCACTCTGCTAAACAACTAATTCCCACAACGCTGTCAAACTATTGACTAAGTCTGCATTACTATTACTATTAGTCTTCTCATCGTTCCTATCACCCATCTCCTCCCACATGACTGTAACTTTGTTGCTTGTATCCTTATAATTTATATTGTTTCCTAATATAATTTGATTGCTTATTTGTACCCTATGACTATCATTAAGTGTTGTACCTTATGTTTCGTGACAAATGTGTCTTTTCTTTCACGTACACTGAGACAGATGTGGTATTCTGCTGGTTCGCACCTGTTCAGGCTCCGCCCACCCACCCAGACGTATATCACGGACCTTCTGCGCATGCGCAGAAGGTTCTGCACATGGCCAGATGTGCCGCATGTCAGCAAAATGAGTGCGCGGACACACACTCCCACGACCGAACCGGTAGAGAAGATAAGAGGATGCCATTACTGCATTGAGAGCATCTGCACCAAAGACAAATTCCTTGTGTGTCCAATCACAGTTGGCCAATAAAGAATTCTATTCTATTCTCTATTCTTTAGGCTGAACTGAATGAATTGAGGAGCACCATCATAAACCTTCTGGATCCGCCTCCTGAAGTGTCAGCCCTGATCAATAAATTGGATTTCGCCATGTCTACCTACCTGCTTTCCGTATATCGCCTAGAATGCATGAGGTATGTCTTGAAACGCTGCCTCCGGGGTGGCGGTCACAATTGAGCCCAAAACTTCCATTGCTAAGCAAGACAGTTCAGTGAGTTTTGCCTCATTTTACAACCTTTCTTTTCTCGATTGTTAAGTGAATCACAGCAGTTGATAAGTTAGTAACAAGGTTGTTAAGAGATAGGAGGGGGGGAGAGAGAGAGATGCATGGATGATGGATGGATGGATGGATGGATGGATGGATGGATGGATGGATGGATGGATGGATAGATAGATAGATAGATAGATAGATAGATAGATAGATAGATAGATAGATAGATAGATAGATAGATAGATAGATGATAGATATGGATGAATATATAGGTAGATATGGACAGACACAGACACACAGAGACAGACATGAATGAATATAAAGGTAGACATAGATAGATAGATCCATGATAGATAGATAGACAGACAGACAGACAGACATGGGTGAATATATAGGTAGATTAGATAGATAGATAGATAGATAGATAGATAGATAGATAGATAGATAGATAGATAGATAGACAGACAGACAGACAGAGACAGACAGAAAGACAGACAGACAGACATGGATGAATATATGGGTAGATTTGGATAGATGGATGAATATATAGGTAGATATGGATAGATAGATAGACAGACAGACAGACAGACAGACAGACAAACAAATTTATAAAAAATCTTTTTCAAGTATATCTTGTTGAAATTAACTCCGGATTTCCGGTCTGCTAGGGTCCTACGTTCAACAGACCCAGATCGTTTCCAAGTGATGTTTTATTACTTTGAGGATAAAGCTATCCAGAAAGACAAATCAGGTAAGGCTACTCTGATTCCACCATCCTTAAATCAGGTGGGCCCCTGGGTCAAACTCTTGCACAATAAATAGATTCCAAGCCATCTCATGGTGTGATATATTTTTTTTGGCATAATTGTTTGGATGCAAATAAGTAATTTAATAACAGTAGTACTTTATTGCCATTGCATCTCGTACAACGAAATAAAATGCCATCTTCGGTGTACATTATACATAAGAAAACTACATGAGCAAATACCACATTTTTCGGAGTATAAGACGCACCTTTTTCCCCCTAAAAATTTGGGTGCATCTTATACACTGGGTGTAGCCCCACTGGCCCCAACCCTTTGGCTTCTGCCTCCCAGCAATTTACCTCTTTGCAGCAAACGGGGGCTTGCAAAGGCTTCAATAGGCTATAGAAATCCCTGCAGCCTGAAACAGCTGATGATCGGGAGAAATTGAGAATGACACTCGCTGTTTGCTCCAGGAGGCAAATTGCTGGGAGGCAGAGGCAGATTTTTTTTTCTTGTGCTAATCAGACTGTTTGCTGCAAGGAGGTAAGTCAACAACTATAAACGCCTATAGAATGTTCAAATCATTAGACTTATTTTTTAAAGACTGCTTTATTATTTCTCTAGACAACTTAACAAAATGAAGAAGCATTTTTAAAATAAATGCTTGATCTGAAGAGGCCCAGTGCTATTGTTTTAAAAAGTGCTATTCTTTTAAATAGCAGAGAATAACTATACTTCCAGAAAGCACATCAATTTTAACAGCATCTGAAATACAACACTACAAACAGTGTATATTGTCTGTACTGTTTGTTGCAAGGAGGCAAATTGCTGGGAGGCAGAGGCAGATATTTTCCCCTTGTTTTCCTCCCCAAAATCGAGGTGCGTCTTATACTTCGGAGCATCTTATACTCTGAAAAATACAGTATATGAGTGGTGGGGTGTTTTTTTTTAACAACTCATGGGAGATGCTATCTGCTGGGCACAATTTTCAGCTGCCTCTGTCCTTTGATTTTGATTTTTTTATTTTTCTCCAACACATCGCTGCTTCCTCTCTTTCAGGTATGATGCAGTGCGTGATATCCGTCGCAGATAAGGTCTTCGAAGCTTTCCTTAGCATGATGGCAGACAAAGTAAGTTTGTCAAGCGAGAATGTACACTGTGGTTATCCTTTTGCTCAAATGAACCGTCCGGTGCGTTTGCCAGCAACTCTTTAGTAGTAGATTTAACAGACCCCTGACATTTCAAATTGATTTCTCTTCCCCTGCTTAGGCTGCATATCGGTGGAGCTACTGCGTGGCGGGTTTTTTAAAAGAGAGATAGCACTAGAAATAGCCCTTAGAGTCTAAGACTTAGACTTATATACCGCTTCACAATGCTTTACAACCCTCTCTAAGCCAGCGGTCACCAACTGGTGGTCCGTGGACCACTGGTAGTCCATGAGAAAATTTTGGTGGTCCGCAGAAAAAAAATACTTGCATTTTTTTATATTGCACTAAATCAGGAGTCCTCAAAATATGCCCCCTGGGCCAGATACACGCAATGAGTCTCCTCTTTTGGGGTCTTTTTGTGTGGGTTCGAGGGGGGCAGAAATTCCGACAGGGTCTGCTTCAGCCTCCTGGTGTGGGCGAAGGCTGGAGGGAAGAGCTGCTGATGGAGAAGAGCCGGAGGGCCTCGTTCCAGTGGGACTGCATCATGGCCTGGAACTGGCTGACCATCTCAGACCGCTGAGCCTTCAGGCACCAGTTCCTTGCCTTGCACTCCTGCAGGTCTTCCCTCTGCTTGGAAAGCCTATGCTTGTAGTCCTCAGTGAAGTGCTTCTGCTGAGCCTCCTTCTCGGTCAGATCCAATTTGAACTGAGCTGTTTTGCCAACTCTTTCTCCTGGGGGCTGCTTAGCTCGAACAACTGCTTCCTGTCGGGGTCTTAAGGACCCTGGGTGGGCAGGCAAGGAGTGGCTGGGAGGGGAGGGGTGAGTAGAGGCTGGCAAGTCGCCCCTCGATGTGAGTGACATCAAGTTGGCCACGCCCACCCAGTCATATGACCACCTAGCCACGCCCACCCAGCCGGCCATCCAAATATTGGATGCTCTTTTTTTTCTTCTTCCTTTCTATTCATAAAACATTTTGAATACAGTGTATTGTCAGGGCATATCATTTACAAAAAAAAAAAACAAAAACAAAGAAAAACCAAAAAGAAATATTAACAGCTATATTAATAACAATAATAATAGTGTCACAGAATAATTTTAACCAGATTTCCCTTTATATCAGCTTATTTGTAATTCTGTTAATTATATGAGCATGTTTCTAATTATAAGCCGTCTTTCTATTAAATTCATACATAGCAATCATCTTCCTTCATCTAATTTCTACCTCTTATCTCTAACCACTTGTAAAGTGTATGTGTGTGCTCGCTTCAGCAGCACATATACTAAAATTGGAAGGATACGGAGGAGATTAGCATGGCCCCTGCGCAAAAGATTGGAGGTTCTACGTGTTTGCTCAAGAAATGAATAAACCATGGATGTGTTGATCAAAAACAAATAATCCCCAAATCCTAACAAGGGACTTTCATGTTCTTCTTTTGGTGTTTAGTCCAAAACGAAAGAGAATGAAGAAGAGCTGGAAAGACATGCTCAGTTCTTGCTGGTCAACTTTAACCACATTCATAAACGAATAAGACGAGTGGCCGATAAATACCTGTCGGGTCTTGTTGATAAGTAAGTACGTTGCGATGCCTTGATGGCAGAGTGGGTTCCAGGTCTCCTAGGTCTGGAACGGCTTGCCTTTAGAAACTGTGGGTGCTAAAGCACCCGAGGTTTTGGGACAGCCATTTGTCTGAAAGAGTATAGGATCCCTTGCTTGAGCAAGGGGTTGGTGAAGAAGACCTCCAAGGTCCTTTCCAACTCTGTTATTCTGTAATTCTCTATTGGTGTTTCTCAGCCTTAGCAACTTCAAGATGTGTGGACTTCAACTCCCAGAATTCCCCAATCAGTATGTAGATACAGGTAGCATGTACAGTAGATTACACAGGATAGATAGATAGATAGATAGATAGATAGATAGATAGATAGATAGATAGATAGATAGAAAGATAGATAGATAGATAGATAGATAGATAAATAGATAGTTAATATGTACGTGTAAATCCTGTCTGACTAGATAGATAGATAGATAGATGGATGGATGGATGGATGGATGGATGGATGGATGGATGGATGGATGGATGGATAGATAGATGATAGATAGGTAGGTAGGTAGGTAGGTAGGTAGGTAGATAGGTAGATAGGTAGATAGGTAGATAGGTAGATAGGGATGGATGATGGGTGGGTGGGTGGGTGGGTGGGTGGATGAATGGATGGATGATAGGTGGATGGATGATGGATGGATGGATGATAGGTAGATGGATGGATAGATGATAGATAGGTGGATGGATGGATGATAGGAAGGTAGATGTCTGTCTGTATGTATGGGTGGATGAATGAATGAATGATAGGCAGGTAGATGTCTGGATGGATGGATGATAGGTGGGTGGGTGGGTGGGTAGGTGGATGGATGGATGGATGGATGGATGGATGGATGATGGGTGGGTAGATGGATGGATGGATGATAGGTGGGTGAGTGAGTGGATGAATGAATGATAGGTAGATAGATGAATGGATTGATGATAGGTAGGTAGGGAGACAGACAGACAGATTCAACAAATTCAGCATCCAATCCTTCCTTAGTTCACCATCAAGAAATGCCTTGATTTTTTTAAAAGTTGGACTAAGATTTAAACTAGGGAATCAGCTGCTAATGAATGGCTAGGCCCTGTTGTCTCCTAGGTGCATATGTTTTGGTACAGACTCCTAACTTTTGGTTTCTCCTTTTCAAGATTCCCTCACTTACTTTGGAGTGGGACGGTTCTGAAGACTATGCTAGATATCCTGCAGACACTCTCCCTCTCTCTCGACGCAGTAAGTGCTTCCGATCGCCAGCAGAATAAAACCGCAGTTAGCTTTGCTAAAAAAAGTGGCTATTTTCTTGTTGTGTGAGTGAACTGGCGGTCTGCAGCTCTCGTTATCATGAATTAAAAAGCTTAAAGTGGTGGGGTTTTTTTTGTAACGATGGCATGGTCACTTCATCTAACAAGAAATCTGAAAAATGACAAAGGAAACATAGGTCTAATACTACATGTTTTGACAGCAATGAGAATTGTATTTGCACAACATTTGAAAAATGAGGAAACGCCTACAGATGAAAATATAATTATAAAAATATTAGATTGGGCAGAAATGGATAGGTTAACATTAAAGACAAAGGACAAAGAAGACACAGAATATTTTTTTAAACTTGGGATTTGTTTTATCAATGGTTAGATAATAGAGGTAGAAATTAAAAGTTGGAAGAATATTATTATATACAAGTAAAGAATATTACTATTATTAATATTATTATATCCTGGGAGTCCCTTGGACTGCAAGGTGATCCAACCGGTCAGTCCTAGAGGAGATCAGCCCTGACTGCTAAGGTCAGATCCTGAAGAGGAAACTCAAAGACTTTGGCCACCTGATGAGAAGGAAGGACTCATTGAAGAAGAGCCTCATGCTGGGAACGATGGAGGGCAAAAGGAGAAGGGGACGGCAGAGAAGGAGGTGGCTGGATGGAGACGTTGAAGCAGTCGGCATGAGCTTCAATGGACTCCAGAGAATGGGAGAGGACAGAAAGGCCTGGAGTTCTCCATGGGGTTCTGATGGGTCAGACATGACTTCGCAACTAACAACAACTATTATTATGTATATGTAAAATGACCCAGACAGCACACTGTTTACTAAACACTTATATATGTTAAAGAAAAATGTATAAATATTTTTTTTTAAAGAAACCTGATTTGTGTGGGCATCCCTATTCCTGAATTAGGAAATTGGTTTTTTTTTTCTTAGGAATCATTTTGGAATAATATTGCACTATAGTGTCTGTTTCCTTTCTGTTTTAGGACATCCATAAGGACCAACCATATTATGACATTCCAGATGCCCCGTATAGAATTACTGTCCCTGATACCTATGAAGCTAGAGAGGTAAAAAGGACGCTAATTTTGGACATGTTTGACTGGGTTCGTCCATTGTCTTAAGCATGGGTGAAATGCTACCTGTTCGGGCCGATTTCGCCTGAACCGGTAGTAAAATATGCTGTAAAAAGTAAAAAATAAAAAATAAAAATTCCAAGGATCAGCTGTGCAACAATCAGCTGTGCCTGATTGCCTGTGAGGTTCCTTCTTGTTGCAGGAGACATGAAGTCCAGCTGCTTTTACATTGTGCGTGAGTCAGTCGTGCAGCCACCCGGTCACATGGCCGCCAAGCTACGCCCACACGTTCATATGGCCGCCAGGCCACGCCCACCGAACCGGCAGGGAAAATTTTTGAATTTCACCACTGGTCTTCAGCCATGGTTTGCTTCATTAAAATAAAGAGAATTCCTTAGGTTATGCTAAGCCGTAGCCTTTCTTTTATAGACCACAGGGGCAGGGTGTTGAGAAGAATTTGGTCTTCCTTGAAATTTTCTGTCTCCTATTAATTCCATTCTACGTACAGAGATAAACTTTGGAAATCCAGTTCTCTGTTGCACACACAATATCTGGGCTGAAGAACTCTGGATGGCCACTAGGGGGCAGAGAAACCTAACCCATTGCTATCATCTAAATATCAGCTGGATTTTTTGCAATCTAGTGATATGGTGTTTAAAGGAAGGAAGGAATAGCAATAGCACTTAGACTTATATACTGCTTCACAGTGCTTTCCAGCCCTCTCTAAGCGGTTTACAGAGTCAGCCTCTTGCCCCCAACAATCTAGGTCCTCATTTTACCCCGCTTGGAAGGATGGAAGGCTGAGTCAACCTTGAGCCGGTCAAGATCGAACTCCTGGCAGTGGGCAGAGTCAGACTGCAATGCTGCATTCTTACCACTGTGCACCATGGATGGATAGATGGGTGGGTGGATGGATGGAAGGAGGGAAGAAGGGAAGGAAGGAAGGAAGGAAGGAAGGAAGGAAGGAAGGAAGGAAGGAAGGAAGGAAGGAATAGCAATAGCAATAGCACTTAGACTTATATACCAGCCCTCTCTAAGTGGTTTATAGAGTCCGCCTCTTGCCCCCAACCATCTGCTCATTTTGCCCCCCTTGGAAGGATGGCAGGCTGGGTCAACTTTGTGCCAATCAGGATCAAACTCTTGGCAGTGGGCAGAGTCAGCTTGCCAAAGTGCATTCTAACCCCTGTGCCACCATGGTGGGAGACTGTTGAGTTCTAGTGCTGGGTGACTGGGCCAGACCCTTACTTTCAGCCCTGGAAAGAAGGGCAAACCAATTCTGAAAATGTTGCCCCCCCCCCAAAATTACACCCCCAGAAATCAGGATTGACTCGAAGGCGAAGTTAGAAGCTGAAGTAGTGGTTAAAGCACCAGGCTAGAAAACCGGGAGGTTGTGAATTCTAGTCGCACCTCAGGCACAAGAGCTAGCTGGGTGACCTTGGGCTGTCACTCTCTCAGCCCTCGGGAGAAAGAAACGATAAACCATTTTCAAAAAGTATATGCCAAGAGTCACAACTGACTCGAAAGCTGGATCAGGAGGATGAACTGTACCAGGCTGGAAACTGGAGGATGGTGTGAATTCTACTCCTGGTTTAGGTCCAAAGCCAGCTGGGTAAAGTTAGGGTCGGTCCCTCTCTCTCAAACCCCAAGAATAAATAACCTCTAAAAAAACGCCGTGGCTCAGTGGCTAAGATACTGAGCTTGTCGATCAGAAAGGTCGGCAGTTCAGTGGTTCGAATCCCTTCTGCCGCGTGATGGAGTGAGCTCCCGTGACTTGTCCCAGCTTTTGCCAACCTAGCAGTTCGAAAGCACGTAAAAAATGCAAGTAAAAAAATAGGGACCACATTTGGTGGGAAGGTAACAGCATTCCGTGTGTCTTCGGCGTTGAGTCATGCTGGCCACATGACCATAGAGACGTCTTCGGAGAGCGCTGGCTCTTCTGCTTTGAAACGGAGATGAGCACCGCCCCCTAGAGTCGGGAACGACCAGCACATATGTGCGAGGGGAAACTTTAACTTTACCTTTAAGGCAAATCTGGGTGAATTTGCCCCTTGAGTCGCCAAGTGACTCTCAAAAATGAAGGCGCATGTGTCTGGTGGAATATTTGCTTTATTATACCGCTGCAGTCAAGCACCTGCAATGCATCACCAGGTGACTTTACTCTCATTTCTTTCTCTAGAGCATTGTTAAAGATTTTGCCGCCCGATGCGGCATGATCCTCCAAGAAGCCATGAAATGGGCACCGTCAGTCACAAAATCTCACCTGCAGGTAAATCTTCCACATCCCTGTTCTCTCTCGGATTGCATTGTATCTTGGAAATCTGGGAATCCGGCCAGGGGAAATCTGCAGAGCAAAGCAACAACAACAACAACAACAACACACACACACACACGCATATGAAGTGATGAAGCTCCCACAACTTCCAAAGGCAACTTCGGTTCCATGGGTTGATTGTTCTCACTGTCAGAAAGTTCCTCCTTATTTCCAGGTTGAATCTCTCCTTGGTCAGTTTCCATCCATTATTCCTTGTCTGGTCTTCGGCTGCTTTGGAAAATATCTTTCCCCCCTCCTCTCTGTGGCAGCCCCTCAAATATTGGGAGACTGCTCTCCTGTCTCCCCTGGTCCTTCTCTTCACTGGACTAGCCAGGCCCAGTTCCTGCAACTGTTCATTGTACGTACATTGTCCAGGCCTTTGATCATCTTAGGTACATTCATCTTAGGTACATTCAGATTAACAGAGTTGGAAGGGACCTCGTAGGTCATCTAGTCCAACCCCACCCCCCCACCCATGCAGGAGACCCTACGCCATTTCTGAGAAGATGGCAGTGCAGTCTCTTCTTGAAAGCCTCCAGTGATGAAGCTCCCACAGCTTCCTAAGGCAACTTCTGTTCCGTTGGTTAGGTTAGGTTTAGGTTAGGTTTATTAGATTTATATGCCGCCCTTCTCCCAAGGACTCAGGACGGCGTACAACATTAAAAGAAACACATAATACAAAAGTTAAAAAAAAATTAAATGGAATATCCCAAACCAAATTAAAATTGCCAATGACATTTTTTTAAAAAAATTAAAATTAACAGTGCTCAATAATTTGTTTTGTTCAGGCCAGGCTGGCTTGCTGGTTGATTGTTCCCACTGTCAGGAAATTTCTCCTTCTTCAGTTTCCATCCATGGTTCCTTGTCTGGCTTTCAGGTGCTTTGGAAAATAGCTTGACCCCCTTCCTCTCTGTGTTACCCCCTCAAATATTGAAACACTGCTCTCATGTCTCCCCTGATCCTTCTCTTCACTAGACTAGAAATGCTCAGTTCCTGCAACTATTCTTCCTATGTTTTAGCCTCCAGTCCCCTAATCATCTTTGTTGCTCTTCTCTGCATTCTTTCCAGAGTCTCAACATATTTATTGTAGTGTGGTGACCAAAACTGGATGCAGTACTTTAGGGATAACTGCAGCTCTTAACTCCCCTTTTTTCCCCAGGAATATTTGAACAAACACCAGAACTGGGTGTCAGGCCTGTCACAGCACACAGGGCTGGCCATGGCAACCGAGAGCATTCTCCACTTCGCAGGCTACAACAGGCAGAACACCACACTAGGGGTAAGTTCTCTTCACTGTGGCCACTGTCCTGTTTTTCAACCCCCACTTCTGCAGGAGTGGCTTGTGCACAGCCCCTGTTTGTAGGTATACAGCTTGCTGTTTTCTTACAGACGTTTCATGACCCAATTTGGGAACATCATCAGTATTAGAAGGGAGGGAGGGAAGAGAAGAGAAGGACTGTGGGGGTGCTTGGTGCTCTCTGAGCTTAGCTGTTTTCTTGCAGATGTTTCATTACCCTGCTAGGGAACATCATCAGTGCTAGAAGGGAGTGGGGAGAGCAGGAGGAGGAAGAAGAAGGGGAGGAAGAGAAGGACTGGGGGGGGGGTGCTTGGTGCTCTCTGAGTTTGGTCATTTTCTTGCAGACGTCTCATAACCTAACTAGGTAACATTGTCAGTGCTAGAAGGGAGTGGAGCAGAGAGGGGAAGGGGGAGGAGGAGGAAGAAGAAGGGGAGGAAGAGAAGAGGAGGACTGTGGGGGTGGTTGGTGCTCTCTGAGCTTGGTTGTTTTCCTGAAGACGTTTCATTACCTAACTAGGTAACATTATCAGTGCAAGAGTATGTGGGGTTTGCTTGCTGTTTTTATATAGTGGCTTACCTTGCCAGGGTTGGTGGATTTGTGCTTCTTTCCTGGGTAGGTAGAAAGAGTTTTGGTAGGAAAAAAAAAACCCTAAATTTTTCCTTGGTGGGAGAAAGCCATACCCAGTAGCCCTGATGATGTGACCTAGTTTGGTCATGAAACGTCTTAAAGAAAACCACCAAGCTCGGAGAGAAGTCTACAAAATGATACCCAATAGGCAAAATCTGAGCTTCCACGTCTTCAATCGTTTTCTTAGCCATTCTGCCCTTCTCTTTCATCAAAAGGGCGGGGTAACGATGCGGGGGGGGGGAGGGACCAGGATTTAGTTTATAAATCCAAAGTACCTGTTGTGGCCCGTCAGCGGTCAGCAGAGCTAGCAGCAGATATGGAGAGTTGGGGAGGAAGATGGGCCAGTCCTGGAGTTTGGGGAAGGCTCTGATGAGGGCTCTGTGTCGGAGGCAGAGAGATGGGGCCAGGGCCATCTGACAGTTTTCAGCTGCCTTCAGAGTCAGACATCAGTGAGGCAGAAGAACAGCTGGAGCCTGTTCCCAGTGTGCGCATGCGCAGAGCTGCCAGATGAAGGGAACAGCTAAAGAACGGGTCGACTTGGGAGTAAGGCCACAGGTGGACGTTGAATGGCCCCTCCCAGCGGAAATAAAAGAGGAGCGGAAGGGGAGTGGAGTTTGCAGGAGACCATTAGTTCACTTAATTGGTTCGTGACTCTCCGAGACTCCTTGCCAAGTTCTGCAGATAATCGGCCTGGCAGCTCTCCAAGCCAGATAAGGTCTGTAACTGTAAATCCTCCCTTGAAGGACTTGGCTGGATGTGAATGAGCAGAATTCACAGTCAATTCATAAAAGGGTTTTTTTGTCGGGACCAGGAGTTTGCTTCAGGCTCTTGGGAAACCTGTGTCAGAACAGTCCCATCCGTTTCTGGTTTCCCATAAAAGCATTCCAAGTTCTCCCTCTGTTCTCAAAACTGAGAAATACGACATGGTGTGTTGTTTGCAGGCCACTCAATTAACCGAAAGGCCCACCTGCGTGAAGAAAGATTACTCCAACTTCATGGCTTCCCTGAACCTGCGCAATCGCTACGCTGGAGAAGTGAGTAGAAGAGCCCTCAAGTTCCCCCCATCATCTATCTCTATCCTGTCTGTCTGTCTGTCTATCATCTATCATTATCTATCATCTATTTATCTATCATCTATCATTATCTGTCAATCATCTATCATCATCTTTTTTTATTAAAAAAATTTAATTTTTAATTTAAAACAAATACAAATACATGCTATAGAAAGTGTATCAGTTGGTTACAAATAGACTTTTGCGCATCTCTTCCACAGTCAACAAACATAATTCATGTTAACTCGAACATTTTAACTCAAATATTCATACATGTCACCATCATCATATATCCATTTTCATTTGACTATAATTGGTATTAAAAATAATAATAATAATAATTTTTGTTTCTTAAACAATACATGCCCACACCAGTGGGAAAATAAAAAATAAAAAATAAAAACAAAGAAGACAAAAAGAACAAAAAACAAGGCAGGGAAATAAAAAAAGAAAAAGAAAAGAAAAACCAAAAAAAAAAAAAAAACCCCACACAGGTATATATTATTAAAAAAGTATATCAGCTGGTTATAACATGTTTTGGTGCATCTCTTCCATTAATTCATATTAATTCAAATATCTTAACTCAAATGTTTACCATATTGACATCATTATACCTCCACTTTTAGTTGACTACAGTTATTTAAACATCCTTCATCCTTAACTATGCCAAAGATTTAATCCATAACCACATGCTGACATTTCATTTACTTGTTTGTAGAATCCTCTATTAACATCAAATCCTCATATCCTGTTTTAGCTGAACATCCATAATATTTAATACCAAAAATTCCATCTTCCATGCAGTATAGTTTATTATCATTCTCCCTTCTTTATGTAATTATATCGTATATCGTAACATTTTCCCCATATTAGTTAACATTTAACTGTATATATTTTATTTTATTTTTTAATAGTGATAATTATTGTGATTAATAACCTTTGTATATGGTTCAAAAATATTTCCAACCTTCCCTTCTCATATCCAATTATTATTTATCATATCAACTCCACATTATATACATTACTATCAATATCAATTATTATTCAACTATGTCTATTACAAATAAGAGTAATTAGATTTAGCTAATTTTAAATTGTATTCTTCCATCTATCAGCCTATGTCTCTCCAATAACAAAACCTCCTTAGTCCTATTGCCATTCGTGGAACAGATTTACCAAATGTTTTTATAAGCAAGTCCAAACAGGAATATCTTCGCACCTTTTTTCTCAGGATGCCTCTGATGTAATAATAACGTTGTCCCAGGTTTGTTGCACTTTTCAATTTGTCTTTAATTCTCAAGCGTGGTATCAAAAATTCTGCAAATGATGTTTCATAAAGTATAGGTTCTTTAATGCTTCTCATTCCTCCTGCGCTCTGTCTTTTAAAATAAATCTTCTGTATGGCTGCCCCCCTTTCAAGCATTGCATCTCTTTCTCCCTCCGAAGTAAACCAGATGCCTGGCGTGTCAGCAAGTTGAGAAACTTCATTTCTGACATTCTTCATTTGTATTTCAGGAACATTCAAACATTCAACGTTCTCACTTTTTTCTTCATATTTTAATGTTAAATAGTCCAGCTTTTTTTCAAATCTTTCATATGTGTCAAACAACTTTTGAAATGCAGAGAAAATCATTTGAAACGAATCATTTGAAGCAGGTATAAACGCCATGTTGTGACGCAGCTAGAAGCTCTAAGATATTTGCAAGTAAGAGACACGCTGGGAGCTGTGCGATCTTATCTGATCTTAGACCAACACAGCCGAGCAATAAAAGTGTCAGATCGTAAGAAGCCAAATTGTAGTAAATTAGTTTACAGCCCACTTAAGAAGAGTCAGAGGGAATGTTGGAGTAATCTTTAAAACATTTAAGAAATAGGGTAACCACCGGCCATAAATCCATAAAAAAAAAACAATTCGCCGCTAGATTCTTCTGTTCTTTGGTTTCAATTAGCTTAAATTTTAATGCGGACCGTATCTCTTTGAGTAATAAAATCAGCTTACCAGTTGAAATCACTTCCACCATTTTTAGGGGCAACCTGCAGTTTCGGTTAGCTTACAGCTAATCCAGAAGGAGCTGGCAAAAGGGGTTAAATTCCAAGCCCCCCAGAGACTTGCGAACGTCTCTGAGGTCACTGGATCTCCCCTAACCTTTCACTGTCTCTCCGGGACAGCTAGGGTCTGAAACGACCTGTCCAATTCCTTCGGAATAGGGGAATTTCAGGAATAGCCTGAAACTCCGTCTTCTCACTGCTAAGCCCCGCCTTCTTCATCTATCATCATTATCTATATATCCATTATCTACTATCTATCTCTGTCTGTCTGTCTATCATCTATCATCTATCAATCATCTATCATCTATCAATCATCTATTTATCTATATCATCTATCATTATCTGTCAAACATCTATCATCATTATCTATATATCTATTATCTACTATCTATCTCTAGTCTGTCTGTCTGTCTGTCTATCATCTATCATTATCTATCATCTATCATCTGTCAATTATCTATCATGATTATCTATTATCTACTATCTATATCCTGCCTGTCTGTCTATCATCTATCATTATCTATCTATCTATCTATCTATCTATCATCTATCTATCTATCTATCTATCTATCTATCTATCTATCTATCTATCTATCTATCTATCTATCTATCATCTATCATCTATCATTATCTGTCAAACATATATCATCATTATCTATATATCTATTATCTACTATCTATCTCTAGTTTGTCTGTCTACTACAATATCTATTGGGGTGCTGCAGTTGTTTTGAGAGTCCATTAAATTATATTACACACACGCACGCACGCACACTGAATGTAATTTGATGGAATCTCAAAACAACTACAGCATCCCTTGAATTGACCAAATCCCCATCAGTCAATGGCAAAAGGCATCTTAGAACAAGCTCACATCCTGCGATGATACCTTTCACCCCATCCGACGTCTACATCCGCCTATGGAAAGGACTCAACAGGGGATATAAAAAATTCCAACTCCAGCCTAAAACATCTGGCCGGCGAGGACTGGAATAATAAAAGACTGAATTTAAATAAATCAATCAATAAATGACTTTCCCCGACTTTTCCAAACAGGTTGCCGGGATGATTCACTACTGCCACGCCACCGGACGGACCTCGGACCTGAATAAACTCATGGTCAAGCAACTCAGCAACGCCCTGGAAGCTGGCCAAGCAGAGAACTATACCCAGGCGATGTTTAAGATGACCGCTTTGTTGATAAGCAGCAGAGGTAATCACCAAAAACATCTTACATGTTTATATAGGTCTGTGATGAAGAATCTATGGTATGTGTGCTCAGCGCCCTCTCTGTGAGCATCCACGCCATCACCAGCTGCTCTTCTGGTTTCCAGCACGCACACGTGCGCCAGCCAGCTGGTCTTTGCAGGCGCCAGAAAACGGCCCAAAGGCACCCAGCTGACTTTCATGGCTAAGGCAGCACTAGAACTCACCTAGTGATTGGCCCAAAGTCAGCCACCTAGGTTTCATGGCTAAGGCAGGACTAGAACTCACCATTTCCTAATGATTGGCCCAAAATCATCCAGCTAGCTTTCATGACTAAGGCAGGACTAGAACTCACTGTCTCCTGGTGATTGGCCCAAAATCATCCAGCTGGCTTTCACGGCTAAAGCAGGACTAGAATTCACTGTCTCCTAGTGATTGGCCCAAAGTCACCCAGCTGGCTTTCATGGCTAAGGCAGGACTAGAACTCACCGTCTCCTAGTGATTGGCCCAAAGTCAGCTACCTAGATTTCATGGCTAAAGCAGGACTAGAACTCACCGTCTCCTAGTGATTGGCCTAAAGTCATTCACCTAGATTTCATGGCTAAGGCAGGACTAGAACTCACCGTCTCCTGGTGATTGGCCTAAAGTCATTCAGCTAGCTTTCATGGCTAAGGCAGAACTAGAATTCACCATCTCCTAGCGATGATGTAAGATCATTCAGCTGGCTTTCATGGCTAAATAACACGGACTCTTTTTTTGCCCCCCTAGAAGCTGCTGAGAGTTATTTACAATATGATAAAGATAACGTTGAAAATATGACATCTTTTTTTTTTTTAAACAACAACAAAACAAAACATCTTTGTAAATTTTTCAGACACCGATTCCCAGCTCTTACATCACCTCTGTTGGGGACCTCTGCGCATGTTCAACGAACTGGTCATGCAGACTGCCCTTGCTTGCTGGGAGTGGCTGCTGGCCGCCAAGAACGGCATAGAAGTCCCGGTAAGTTATGAGTTAATTTAGGATCAATTTTCTCTGAAATGGTGTTTCTGCAAGAAGCAATGCGTTTAGCAAACAGTTCCCCCAAATTTAGTGGCGCTTGGTTTGTTGCGTTTACATCATGGAATGATTTTCGCTCTGCTTCTCTCCTTACCCCGTGTCTTATGTTTATATTTCTACATATTGAGGTGGGTTTATTTGTATCCCAGCCTTTATTATTTTTAACAAATGACTCAAGGCAGCAAAAATGCCTAGTACTTCATCTTCCTGTTTCCCTGAAAATAAGACCTCCCTGGATAATAAGCCCAGTCGGGCTTTTGAGCGCATGCGCTAAAATAAGCTCCTCCCCCCAAAATAAGCCCTTCCTGAAAATATTGCAGCACAGCAGCAGCCATGAGATGACCATGCTCACCGCCTCCTGCATCTCAAAAATAATAAGGCCTCCCCGAAAATAAAACCAAGCACTTATTTCGGGGGGGGGGGTGTTTTCAAAAAAAAATAAGACCCTGTCTTATTTTTGAAGAAAACATGGTATTTCCCCCACAACAACAACACTGTGAGGTGGATTTGGCTGAAAGAGGGAGACTGCCCCAAAGTCAATCTATCAGTTTTATGTCTAAGGAGGAACTAGAACTCACTGTCTCCTGGTGATTGTCCTAAAAATCACCCTGTTGGGTTTCATGCCTAAGGCGGGACTACAACTCAGTCTCCTAGAGATTAGCCAAAAGTCACATAGCTAGTTTTTATGCCTAAGGTGGAACTAGAACTCACAATCTCCTAGTGATTGTCTCAAAGTCACCCATCCAGCTTTCATGCCTAAAACAGAACTAGAACTCACAATCTCCTAGTGATTGTCTCAACGTCACCAATCAGATTTCATGTCTAAGGCGGAACTAGAACTCACAATCTCCTAATGATTGTCTCAAAGTCACCCATCCAGCTTTCATGCCTAAGGTTGGACTAGAACTCACCACCTCCCGGTTTCTAGTCCGGTACTTTAACCACTAGACCAAACTGTCTCTTTTAAGTGTATTTATAATAAACTTTATAAAGTCTGCTGCACCCAAAAACAGTCATGATTTTGCTTCCCTTAGTTCATGAGAGAAATGGCTGGGGCCTGGCAAATGACGGTGGAGCAGAAATGTGGCCTCTTCTCCACCGAGCAGAAAGAAGCCGATCCTTTAGCCGCCTCCGAAGAAAGCCAGCCGAAACCGTGTCCGCCGGAGGTCACCCCACATTACATCTGGATCGAAGCAAGTATCCTTCCCCCCCCTCCCTTTAAGAAGCCAGGTTTATTTATTTCTTTTATTTAGTTTGTCAAACACATACAAGATTAACACCTATAAGTATGAACATGGACATGAACAAGGGAAATGAGTACAAATAAATGGGGACGTTAGGACAAGGGACGGAAGGCACGCTGGTGCGCTTATTCTCGCCCCCTTTACGGACTTCTTAGGAATGGGGTGAGGTCCACGGTAGACAGTTTAAGGTTGAAGCTACGGGGAGGGTTTGAGGATGTAACAATGGAGTCAGGTAGAGCATTCCAGGCGTTGACCACTCTGTGGCTGAAGTCGTATTTTCCGCCATCCAGTTTGGAGCAGTTTACCTTGAGTTTGTATCTATTGTTTGCCCGTACATCATTGTGCTTGAAGCTGAAGTAGTCGGTGACAGGTAGGATGTTGTAGCAGACAATTTTGTGTATTGTGCTTAGGTCAGATCTTAATTGGCGTAGTTCCAGGTTGTCCAAGCCTAAAATTTCGATCCTGGTGGCATAAGGGATTCTATTGTGAGAGAGGAGTGAAGGATTCTTCTCATGAAATACTTCTGGATAGGTTTTCTTTTGCTGTTTTGTACAGCAGGGGTAGATAAGAAGACGTAGGTAAGAGAGACTGTATGGCCATCATAAACCAAAAGGGGAGAATATTTATTTATCTATTCATTTATTTATTTCCTGCCTGTATTATTTTTACAAATAACTCAAGCAGGGCGAACATATTCAATACACCTTTCTCCTTCCCCCCCCTCCCACAACAATCCTGTGAGGTGGGTTAGGGTGAGAGAGAGGGATTGGCCCAAAGATATCCAGCTGGCTTTCTTGATTAAGGTGGAACTAGAACTCACCTTCTCCTGATGATTGTCCTAGTGTCACCAAGCCGCTTTCATGCTGAAGACAGGACTAGAACTCAGAGCCTCCTGGTGATTGGCCCAAAGTCAGCCAGCCAGCTTTCATGCCCAAGGCAGGACTAGAACTCACAGTCTCCTGGTGATTGGCCCAAAGTCACCCAGTCCGCTTTCATGGCTAAAACAAGACTAGAACTCACAGTCTCTTGGTGATTGACCCAAAGTCACCCAGCTGGCTTTCATGCCCAAGGCAGGACTAGAACTCACAGTCTCTGGGTGATTGGCCCAAAGTCACCCAGCTGGCTTTCATGCCCAAGGCAGGACTAGAACTCACAGTCTCCTGGTGATTGGTCCAAAGTCACCCAGCTGGCTTTCATGCCCAAGGCAGGACTAGAACTCACAGTCTCCTGGTGATTAGCCCAAAGTCACCCAGCTGGCTTTCATGGCTAAGGTGGGACTAGAACTAACAGTCTCCTGGTGATTGGTCCAAAGTCACCCAGCTGGGTTTCATGGCTAAGGTGGGACTAGAACTCACAGTCTCCTGGTGATTAGCCCAAAGTCACCCAGCTGGGTTTCATGGCTAGGGTGGGACTAGAACTCACAGTCTCCTGGTGATTAGCCCAAAGTCACCCAGCTGGGTTTCATGGCTAGGGTGGGACTAGAACTCACAGTCTCCTGGTGATTAGCCCAAAGTCACCCAGCTGGGTTTCATGGCTAAGGTGGGACTAGAACTCACAGTCTCCTGGTGATTGGCCCAAAGTCACCCAGCTGGCTTTCGTGGCTGAGGTGGGACTAGAACTAACAGTCTCCTGGTGATTAGCCCAAAGTCACCCAGCTGGGTTTCATGGCTAGGGTGGGACTAGAACTCACAGCCTCCTGGTGATTGGCCCAAAGTCACTCACTCAGCATTCATGCCCAAGGCAGGACTAGAACTCACAGTCTCCTGTGATTGGCCCAAAGTCACTCAGCCAACTTTCACGGCTAAGGTGGCACTAGAACTCATCATCTCCTGCTTTCTAAAGAACCATTAGACCAAACTGGATTAATAGCTATTGAGGAAACTCACCTCCATAGATAACTCTCATTCTCTTTTGAGTTGGCCATGACTATCTTGCAGGAAATCAGCTTGTGGCCAACCTTGGCTCGTTGGACAGACAGATGTCTAATTTTTGGTTCCATCTCTGCAGTTCTTGGTGCAGAGGTTTGAAATCGCCAAGTACTGCAGTTCGGATCAAGTGGAGATTTTTGCCAGCTTGCTCCAGAGGTCCCTGTCTTTGAACATCGGTGGATCGAAGGGGAGCATGAATCGCCACGTGGCAGCCCTCGGACCCCGTTTTAAGTAAGTGACACACACACACACAGACACACACACACAGAGGGGAGAGCAGGCACAAAGAATATGAGCCACGGTGGCACAGTGGTTAGAGTGCAGTACTGCAGGTTACTTCTGCTGCCTGCCGCCTGCAGTTTGGCAATTTGAATCCCACCAGGCTCAAGGTTGACTCAGCCTCTCCTCCTTCCGAGGCGGGTAAAATGAGGACCCAGATGGCTGGGGGGCCAGAGGCTGACTCTGTAAACCGCTTAGAGAGGGCTGTAAAAGCCCTGTGAAGCGGTATATAAGTCTTAAGTGCTATTGTTATTGCTATTGATATAGTCTTCCATCCTTCCAAGGTTGATAAAATGAGGAACCAAATTGTTGGCGGTCGAGAGGCTGACTCTGTAAACTGCTTAGAGTGGGCTATAAAAGCCTTGTGAAGCGGTCTATAAGTCTTAAGTGCTATTGTTATTGCTATTGATATAGTCTTCCATCCTTCCAAGGTTGATAAAATGAGGACCCAGATTGTTGGCGGTCGAGAGGCTGACTCTGTAAACTGCTTAGAGTGGGCTATAAAAGCCTTGTGAAGCGGTCTATAAGTCTTAAGGGCTTTGGCTATTACATTGCACAGATCTTTTCCTGTTTAACCCTTTTGAGGATCCTGCCTAAAGATTCTAATGGGATTCTTTTGGGCTCTTGTAGACTCTTAACCCTGGGACTGTCTCTGCTGCATGCCGATGTCATCGCAAACGCAACGATTCGTAACGTCTTGAGAGAGAAGATCTATTCCACGGCTTTTGATTACTTCAGGTATTCGCCCTCCTCCTCCTCCTCCTTCCCCTTCTCCTTCCTTCTACTACTCTTCTCCTCTTCTTTCTCCTTCTCCTCTTCCTCCTTCTCCTCTTCTTCTCCCCATCCTCCTCTTCCCCTTCTTCTCCTCCTTCCCCTTCTTCCCCTCCTTTCTCCTTCTCCTCTTTCTCATCCTCCTTCTCCTTCCTTCTCCTTCTCTTCCCCTCATCCTCTTCCCCTTCTTCTCCCCCTCTCCCTCCTCCCCCTCCTCCTTCTCCTTCCTTCTACTACTCTTCTCCTTCTCTTCTTTCTCCTTCTTCTCTTCCTCCTTCTCTTCTTCTCCCACTCCTCCTCCTCCTCCTATTATTTCTTCTCCTCTTTCTCCCCCTCCTCCTCTTCCCCTTCTCCTCCTCCTCCCCTTCCCCCTCCTCCTCCTACTCTTTCTCCTCCTCCTCCTTTTTCTCCTCCTCCCCCTACTTGTCTTCCCCTTCTCCTCTTCCTCCTTCTCCCCTCCTCCTTCCCCTTCTTCTTCCCCCTCCTTTCTCCTTCTCTTCTTTCTCATCCTCCTTCCCCTTCTTCTTCCCCCTCCTTTCTCCTTCTCTTCTTTCTCATCCTCCTTCTCCTCTTTCTCTTCCTCCTTCTCCTTCCTCCTCCCCCTCCCCCTCCTTCCTTCTTTCTCCTTCTCTTCCTCCTTCTCTTCTTCTCCTACTCTTTCTTCTCCCCCTACTCCTCTTCCCCTTCTTCTCCTCTTCCTCCTTCTCCTCCTCCTTCCCCTTCTTCTCCCCATCCTTCTCCTCCTCTTCCTCTTCTTCTTCCCTCTCCTTTCTGCTTCTCTTCTTTATCCTCCTTATTTCTCCTCCTCCTCCTCCTTCCTTCTACTACTTCCCTTCCCCCACTCCTCCTCCTCTTCCCCTTCTCCCCCCCTCCTCCCTCCTCCTCCACAGTGGGAAAAAGTGAAATGAAAGTTGAAAGGGAAGTCACGCTCTATTCTGATTGATTGATTGATTGATTGATTGATTGACAACCTAACAAAAATGCAAGGGCCCTACCAACAATCGTGAAGCACTAAAAGGCCATCCCAAATAGTAACAGCTCCCTTGATTGCAAATCTTCTGTTGACATCAGAGATCAGATGAGGAAGGAGCAGGGGAGCCCCAAAGCGGGTTCACACAACACCCAAAAGTGTGGATGAGCTGTGACGGGTGCATTTTCTTGCCCAAATGCCTCTCCAATCCTCATGTTGTTTGCCCTCTGTTGCAGCTCCACCCCCAAGTGTCCAACTCAAGGAGAGAAGAGGCTGCGTGAGGACATCATCATCCTCATCAAGTTTTGGACTGCAATGTTCTCCGACAAGAAATACTTAACCGCCAACCAGCTTGTGCCTCCAGGTATGTGTTTCATAGGTTATGGCGCTGTGTTTCCCGGAAAATAAGACCTACTCAGAAAGTAAATCCTAGCTTGATTTTTACACGTGCACCCAGTATAAGCCTTACCCCCCTCCCCTCCGACAAAATAAGCATTTAAGCTCTAATTAAGACCTTGCCCACTCCAGGGAGCACGGGTAAAAATTAAGCTAGAGTGGTGGATGAGGGTGGCGTGGAGCTGACGTGCTACTTACCTTCGGATAGTTGCAGCCAAGCCTCACAACACCTCGGCCCATTTCTTCTGCAGCCAACAAGGCTTTCCTGAAGGCTCTGGATCGGATTCTTTCCTTCCTTCCTTCCTTCCTTCCTACCTTCCTTTCTTCCTCCTTTCCTTCGTTCCTTCTTTCCTTCCTTCCTTCCTTCATCCTTCCTTCTTTACTTCCTTCCTTCTTTACTTCCTCCCTTCCTTCATCCTTCCTTTATCCTTCCTTCATCCTTCCGTCCATCATCCATCCTTCCTTCCTTCCATCCATCCATCCATCCATCCATCATCCTTCCTTCTTTACTTCCTTCCTTCATCCTTCCTTCTTTACTTCCTTCATCCTTCCATCCATCCATCATCCATCCTTCCTTCCTTCCTTTCATCCATCCATCCATCCATCCATCCATCATCCTTCCTTCTTTACTTCCTTCCTTCATCCTTCCTTCTTTACTTCCTTCATCCTTCCATCCATCATCCATCCATCCTTCCTTCCTTCCATCCATCCATCCATCCATCCATCCATCCATCCATCCATCCAGAGGTTGGTATTCAGCAGGTTCTGAGTAGTTCAGAGAACCAGAAAATACCACCTCTGACTGGCCCCACCCCCATCTATTCTCTGCCTCCCGAGTCCCAGCTGATCTGGAGGGAATGGAGATTTTACAGTGTCCTTCCCCTGCCACGCCCACCAAACCACACCTGCCATTCCATACCCACCAAGCTACGCCCACAGACCCGGTAGTAAAAACATTTGAATCCCACCCCTGCATCCCTCCATCCATCCATGGTGCACAGTGGTTAGAATGCAGTATTGCAAACTAACTCTGCCCAGGAGTTCGATCCTGACTGGCTCGAGGTTGACTCAGCCTTCCATCCTTCCGAGGCCAGTAAAACGAGGACCCAGATAATTGGCGACAGTGTGCCGACTGTGTAAACTGCTTAGAGAGGACTGCCAAGCACTGTGAAGTGGTATATAAGTTTTAAGTGCTTCTGCTGTTGCTATTGATTGTCTGGCTTGGTGCCAACCGGATGCTTCTTTAAAACCTTTAGATAACCAAGACACCCGGAGCAATCTTGACATCACTGTGGGCTCCCGACAGCAAGCTACCCAGGGATGGATCAACACTTATCCTTTATCCAGCGGCATGTCGACCATCTCCAAAAAATCAGGTGCGTCTTGCTTTATCTTACCGGGTTTCCACGAAAATAAGACAGGGTCTTATTTTCTTTTGACCCCCGAAATAAGTGCTTATTTCGGGGAGGACTTATTATTTTTGAGGTGCTGGAGGTGGCGAGCGTGGTCACCTCATGGCTGCTGCTCTGTTGCAATATTTTCAGGGAGGGTTTCTTTTGAGGGGAGGGCTTATTTTAGCGCATGTGCTCAAAAGCCCGATTGGGTTTATTATTCGGGGAGGTCTTATTTTCAGGGAAATTAAACTCCTGTTTCATCACCCTGTTTAATCCTCACAACAACTGGGGCAGTCAGATTTTTTGTCTGTTACGACCTTTGCAGCGTCCACACAATCGAAATTCAGATGCTTGGCCACCGACTCATACTTACGACTGCTGCTGTGTCCCATAGTCACATCACCCCTTCTGCAACCTTCTAACGAGCCAAGCCAACGGGGGAGCTGTTCTGACCCAGGCTTCCCCAGCAGCACAAAGCCGAGTCCTCGTCCCGATAAACTCCTTTTATTTAATTTACAGTGAATTTCTCTCCAGGAAAGTCTTTCCTCTCTCAAAGTCTTCCAAGATAGTTCACAATTACCGACCTTTATCAGGCTTGGAGAGTGGCCAGAGCGATAGCTTTCAGATGCCGCAATACTTGGCAAGAATGCAGGAATGAACTAATTATCTCCTGCAAACTCCATTCCCCTTTTGTTCCCTTTTTATTCCCTATGGGAGGGGCCATTCACCATCCACCTATGGCCTTACTCCCAAATCGACCTTAGCTGTTGTTCCTTAGCTGTTGCCTTTGTCTGGCAACTCTGCACATGCACACACTGGGAACAGGCTCCAGCTGTTCTTCTGCCTCACTGATGTCTGACTGTGAAGGCAGCTGATAACTGGCATACGGCCCTGGCCCCCTCTCTGCTTTCCCCAGACTTCAGGACTGGCCCATGTTCCTTCCCAACCTCCTCACTGCCAGATTCACTTAACAACCAGGTGACTGACTTATCAATTGTGGTGATTCACTTAACAAAAGTGGCAAGAAAAGTCGTAAAGTGGGGCAAAACTCCCTTAATAAATGTCTCCTTCACAATAGAGACTTTGGGCTCGGCTGTGGTTGTAAATCGAGGACAATCTATAGATTTCACAAATAAATAAATTAAGGCTATTGTGTTGACTTTCGAAGGCATGTCGAAGAAGACGAATCGAGGCACTCAGCTCCACAAATACTACATGAAAAGGAGAACTCTGCTCCTCTCACTTCTGGTAAGTCTCTTCTCCTAAACCCAGCACAGACCCAGTCCTATGTAAGTGGGAAAGCCTCGATTTTACAGACTACAGATAGTCCTCGACTTACGGAAGTTTAATTAACAACCGTTCAAAGTCACAACGGCACTATCTTTTTTTCCCACTTCTGAAACCATGAAAATGATTTGGGCACATCTCTCACATCGCCAGAAATAGAGTGTGACTCAAGACCCCCTTGAACTTTGATAAGTCAAAACATGTCTTCTGCCCCAAATCCCCTCCCTCCTTCCCTTCCTCCCTCCCTCCCTTCCTTCCTTCCTTCCTTCCTCCCTCCTCCTTCTTCCTTCCTTCCTTCCTTCCTTCCCTCCTCCTTTCTTTTCTTCCCTCCTTCCTTCCTGCCTTCCTTTCTTCCTTCCTCCCCCCTCTCTCCCTGCCTTCCTTTTTCCTTCCTTCCTTCCATCCTTCCTTCCTCTTTCTTTCTTCCCTCCTTCTCTCCTTTCTTTCCTTCCCTCCTTCCTTCCTGCCTTCCTTTCCTTCTTCCATACTCTTTTTTCTTTCCTTCCTTCCTTCCTCCCTCACTCCCTTTTTCCTTCCTTCCTTTCTTCCTCTTTCCTTTTTCCCTCCTTCCCTTCTCCTTTCTTTCCCTCCCTCCATCCTGCCTTCCTTTCCTTCTTCCGTCCCCTTTCTTCCTTCATTTCTTCCTTCCTTCCCTCCCTCTTTCCCTCCCTCTTGTATTCTTCCTTCCCCTTTCTTCCTTCCTTCCCCTCTTTTTTCTTTCTTTCTTTCTCCCTCCCTCTTTCTTTCTTCCTTCCTTCCTTCCCTCCCTTCTTCCTTCCCTCCTCCTTCCTTCCCTCCCTCCCTCCTTCTTTCTTTCCATCTGTCCTGGCCAATGTTTGTTTGTTTGTTTTATCGAAGTAATTCCAGTACAACTACTTAAAATGCCCAGCACTTACTTACTTAACTTTCATTTTCTTTCTTTCATTTTCTTTCTTTTGTTTTCTTTCTTCCTTTCTTTCTTTCAAAGGCTACGGAGATTGAGCGCCTCATCACTTGGTATAATCCTCTTTCGTCTCCGGAGCTGGAGCTGGACCAGACGGGTGAAAACAGCGTTGCCAACTGGCGCTCCAAATACGTCAGCCTGAGTGAGAAGCAATGGAAGGATAACGTGAACCTGGCTTGGAGTATCTCCCCTTACCTGGCGGTGCAGCTTCCCACCAGGTGAGTCCCTTGCCCTGCGTTACAAAATCAGTAAACTTTGGATCCAGGCGGCCCTCGATGTGCAACCACAACTGAGCCCAAAACATCAGTTTTTGCTAAGCAAGACTGTTATTAAGTGAGTTTGCGAAACAATTTGTCAAGGAAATCCCTGCAGCTGTTACGTGAGGAACACTGTTGTTAAGTGAATCTGGCTTCCCCACTGACTTTGCTGGCCAGAAGGTCGCAAAAGGGAATCCCATGACCCCTTGCAACTGTCATAAATCCGAGTCCTTTGCTAAGGGACTGAATCTTGATCAAGCAATCATGGGGAAGCTGCGATAGTCAGGAAAATGATTGTAAGTCACCTTGTTGTAACTTGGAAGGGGCACTAAAGGATCAGTTCTAAGTTGAGCACTGCCTCAAATGGTCATAAGTGGAGGGCGACCAGTTTATCTCCTGTTGGTTCCTTAGATTTAAAAACACAGAAGCCATTGGGATGGAGGTCACCCGTCTGGTTCGCTTGGACCCTGGAGCCGTCAGTGACGTGCCGGAAGCCATCAAGGTAGGCCTTTGAAAATGATGCAAATTTTCATCAGGAAAAGAATCAAAAATTGGCTGGAGGCAATAACAGAGGTTAAAATAGAATGGAAACCTGAAGGTTTTTTTTAATTAGGAATAATGTCTGCGAAATACAAAAAAGAAATCCAGTATTTAATACTACATATAATTACGGCGGCAGGGATTGTCTTTGCCCAGAAATGGAAAAACAAATTAACTCCAAGCGAAGATGAAATAATAAGAAAGGTTGTGGAAATCCGTGCTGAAATTGACAAACTAACTAAAGAAATCCAGGGAAAAGAAGAATCAGAATTCTACCAGATATGGGATAAATGGTATAGGTGGATGGAGGAAAGGAGCATGAATCAATGAAGGAATATAACAAAACTCAAAAAATAATAGTTATGAGTCAAATAAGAGGGTTAAGAATGGTGAAATCCAAATGAAATACAACAGAAGGGGAAGTAATATAAGAGGAGCGGTATCGATTGATAATTGCTATTAGAAAGAACAGGAAGCTCCTGTTCATATTGTATTGTGTAAATGTGGTGTACGTCTAGGTTTTGTGTGTGTGTATTTTACATGTTTGTTAATAAAAAATAAAAAAATAATAATAAAAAAAAGAAGAAGATGATGATCCAAATTTTCATCAGAACTCTGGCCAGAACATGGTCGGTTTGATTTGGCCTCAGTTAACCACAGTGGGTGGAGCCACCCATTCATCCATTCTGGGCGACTGAATGGAGCTGAGTATTTACTGGTCGGATGAGCTTCCCGTCACCAATACGGAGTTTCATTCAGCAGATATAATCTCATTGTGCCCAAAGAGAGAAAGATTTGCCTCTACTTAGGATTGAACTCCCAGCCTCCTGATTGAGAGGCAAGAGCTCCACCTCTAGGTCCCACAACACTCAGCCATAGAAACTAATCATCCTTTGGGGGTGGAAGCTGGGCAACTGAATGGAGCTGAATATTTACTGGCCGGATGCGCCTCCCGTCACCAATATGGAGTTTTGTTCGGCAGATACATTCTCATTGTGCCCAGAGAGAGAAAGATCTGGCCTCTACCTGGGATCGAACTCACAGACCTCCTGATTGTGAGGCGTGAGCTCCACTTCTAGGCCAACGCACCACTCGGGTGGAGCCACCCATTGCAGTTTGTAAATCAGAATCTGTGGCCTATAAGATACCTGGATGGATGAACAAGAAACCACACCTTTTATTCAGTGTGGGAACCTAGCTATCATGGAAAATGTCCCCCCCCCTTTTTTTTGTCTATTGCTATTGGGGTTCATGTGTGGGTATGTGGTTCTCCCCCCTTTTGCTTTTCAGTATCTTGTTACTTGGCACACCATCGATGCTGACGCTCCAGAGCTCAGCCACATCCTGTGCTGGACCCCCACCGACCCACCGACGGGCCTCTCCTATTTCTCCAGCATGTACCCTCCTCATCCTTTGACAGCTCAATACGGGGTAAAAGTGCTGCGATCTTTCCCTCCGGTAAGTAAGACGTTTGCTGGAAAAGATCATAGAATGTCTTTGTGCTGAAGTACTGTAGATGCCGGGCTCCTAAATGACCCCCTCTGCCTTTTTCCCAACTTCACTTTGGAATGGCATGGCATGGCATGGCAGCCAGGGGTGAAATCCAGCAGGTTCTGACAGGTTCTGGAGAACCGGTAGCGGAAATTTCAAGTAGTTCAGAGAACCGGTAGCGGAAATTTCAAGTAGTTCGGCGAACTGGTAGCGGCAATTTCAAGTAGTTCAGAGAACCGGTAGCAGAAATTTTGAGTAGTATGGAGAACCGGTAGCGGAAATTTTGAGTAGTTCAGAGAACTGGTAGCGGAAATTTTGAGTAGTTCGGCGAACCGGTAGTGGAAATTTCAAGTTGTTCAGAGAACTGGTAGCAGAAATTTTGAATAGTTTGGAGAACCAGTAGCGGAAATTTTGAGTAGTATGGAGAACCGATAGTGGACATTTTGAGTAGTTTGGAGAACTAGTAGCGGAAATTTTAAGTAGTTTGGAGAACCGGTAGCAAACATTTTGACTAGTTCGGAGAAGTAGTAGTAGAAATTTTGAGTAGTTCGGAGAACCAGGAGCAGAAATTTCGAGTAGTTCGGAGAACTAGTAGTGGAAATTTCAAGTAGTTCAGAGAACTAGTAGCAGAAATTTTGAGTAGTTCAGAGAACCGGCAAATGTCACCTCTGTCTGGCCCTAGAGTGGGGTGGGAATGGGGATTTTGGAATATCTTTCTCCCAGGAGTGGGGAGAGAGTGGAGATTTTTACAAACTTTCAAACTTTAATGGTATTTGTATGCCGCCCACTCCCTAGGGACTCTGGGCGGCTCACAGCAAATAAAACAACAAATAAAAACATTAAAACATTTAAAATTACAAAATTAAAATCAACACAGCATCCATTTCAGTCATACAGTCATAGCTGGCTGGAGAATTCTGGGAGTTGAAGTCCATAAGTCTTAAAGTTGCCAAGTTTGGGGACCTCTGGTATAAGGTCACTCCTGCTTAAGTAGGGAGTTGGACTAGAAGACCTCCAAGGCCCCTTTCAGTTCCATTCTGATTGATTGATTAATTGATTGATTGAAAATGTGGATGCTTAGCAACCAGCATGTAATTTTTAAAAATGCACCCCTTCCCTGTTGATGATGGGAGGAGATGCTCTTGAAGGCAGAATGTCGGTACTTTGACAAAAAGAAATCCTAACTTCTTTTTCCTTCTTCCCCTTCTCTCCACCCCCAGGATGCTATTCTATTCTACATTCCGCAGATTGTGCAGGCCCTTAGATATGACAAGGTAAGGGCTGATAAAGACTGCAATGGATGGATGAATGGATGGGTGGGTGGGTGGGAGAACTTGAGACGAGAGGAAAATTATATTCAGATGGAGATCTAAGTAAAGATGATAGAGATCTAGAGAGGTAAATGATAGGTAAGTGGGTGGGTGGGGGGATAGAGAAAGAGAAAATAAAAAAAAGGAAAGAAAGAAATAAAAAAGAAAGAAAGGATGATAATGTAGACAGAATTGCAGAAAAGATAGGTGATTCATGTTTCCCAAGAGTCATAAATAATAGATATATCAGAGACAGAGAGATGGAAGGAGGGAAGGATATGGATAGATAGATAGATAATGAGAGTCGTAAGTAGAGATAGAGGTATGAATGTAGATGGATGGATGGATGGATGGATGGATTTAGATAAGAGAAAAATTATATTCAGATGGATGTCTAGTTCTAGGTAAAGATGATGGAGATCTAGATAGGTAAATGATAGGTAGGTGGGTGGGTAGGGGGATAGATAGAGAAAGAGAAAATAGAAGGGAAGGAAAGAAAGAAAGAAAAAGAAAGAAAGAAAGAAAGAAAGGATGATAATGTAGACAGAATTTCAGAAAAGAAAGATGATACACATTGCACAAGAATCATAAATAATAGATATATGAGAGAGAGAGAGAGAGAGAGAGAGAGAGAGAGAAAGGGAGAAAGCGAGGGAGGGAGGGAGGGAGGGATATGGATGAGTAGATAGATACTGAGAATCATAAGTAGAGATAGAGGTATGAATGTGGATGGATGGATGGATGGAGGATGGATGGATGGATGGATGGATGGATGGATGGATGGATGGATGGGAGAACTTTAGACTAGAGGAAAATTATATTCAGATGGCTATCTAGATCTAGGTAAAGATGATAGAGATCTAGAGAGGTAAATGATAGGTAAGTGGGTGGGTGGGTGGATGGATAGATAGAGAAAGAGAAAAATAGAGAGAAAGAAAGAAAGGATAATGTCGACAGAATTGCAGAAAAGAAAGATGATACACATTGCACAAGAGTCATAAATAATAGATATATGAGAGAGAGAGAGAGAGAGAGAGAGAGAGAGATGGAGGGAGGGATATGGATAGGTAGATAGATACTGGAGTCATAAGTAGAGATAGAGGTATGAATGTAGATGGGTGGATGGGAGAACTTTAGACGAGAGGAAAATTATATTCAGATGGCTATCTAGATCTAGGTAAAGATGATAGAGATCTAGAGAAGTAAATGATAGGTAAGTGGGTGGGTGGGTGCATGGATAGATAGAGAAAGAGAAAATAGAGAGAGAGAAAGAAAGAAAAAGAAAGAAAGAAAGAAAGGATGATAATGTAGACAGAATTGCAGAAAAGATAGATGATACACATTGCACAAGAGTCATAAATAATAGATATATGAGAGACAGAGAAAGAGAAATGGAGGGAGGGATATGGATGGGTAGATAGATACTGAGAGTGATAAGTAGAGATAGACAGAGACAGGTATGAATGTAGACGGATGGATGGACAGAGAAGTAGACAGATGGATAGATTATTCATTGTTTCTATGATGCTTGGATAAACTGGAGAGTTCAATAAATCACTAATACAAGTCACCAAGAATCAAGGAAGACGTCCCATGGTTGGGATTTAAAGGGGGGGGGGGACTGTTCTATTGGGGCACTTGGGCTTCTCTGTCTCAACCCATTCCTGGTCGGAGCTATGTTTAGATGAAGACCCACCCTGTTGTATTTTCTCAGATGGGTTACGTCAGGGAGTACATCCTCTGGGCAGCTTCCAAGTCCCAGCTGCTGGCTCACCAGTTCATTTGGAATATGAAGACCAACATCTACCTGGATGAAGAGGCACACCAGAAAGACCGTGAGTAGACCAAGTTTGGAGATGTTGCACTACCCTCCTCCTCTTCCTCCTCTCCATAAAGCCCACTCCCTTCTAGCACTGATGATGCTACCTAGTTGAGCCATGAAATGTCTGCCAGAAAATCCAAGTTCAGAGACCATTGACCCCACAGTCTTCCTCCTCTTCCTGCTCCTCCTCCTCCTCTTCCTGCTCCTCTTCTTCCTCTTCCTCCTCTTCCACTCCATAAAGCACTCTCCCTTCTAGCACTGATGATGCTACTTAGCTGAGCCACGAAATGTCTGCCAGAAAATGCAAGTTCAGAGACCACCGTCCCCATAGTCCTCCTCCTTTTCCTGCTCCTCCTCTTCCTGCTCCTCCTCCTCTTCCTGCTCCTCCTCCTCTTCCTGCTCCTCTTCTTCCTCTTCCTCCTCTTCCTCCTCCTCTTTCTCCTCTTCCACGCCATAAAGCCCTCTCCCTTCTAGCACTGATGATGCTACATAGCTGAGCCATGAAATGTCTGCCAGAAAATCCAAATTCAGAGACCACTGACCCCACAGTCTTCCTCCTCCTCTTCCTGCTCCTCTTCTTCCTCCTCCTCCTCTTCCTCCTCCTCCTCTTCCTCCTCTTAGTAATAGCAATAGCAGTTAGACTTATATACCACTTCATAGGGCTTTCAGCCCTCTCTAAGCGGCTTACAGAGTCAGCATATTGCCCCCACAGTGTGGGTCCTCATTTCACCCACCTTGGAAGGATGGAAGGCTGAGTCAACCTTGAGCCGGTGAGATTAGAACCACTGAACTGCAGATAACAGTCAGCTGAAGTGGCCTGCAGTACTGCACCCTAACCACTGCGCCACCTCGGCTCTTACACTCCATAAAGCCCTCTTCCCTCTAGCACTGATGATGCTACCTAGCTGAACCATGAAATGTCCATCAGAAAACCCTCAAGCTCAGAGAGCACCAAGGACCCCACAAATTTCACCCTCCTGCTTCCTCTTTTCTGTAGCTGACATTGGGGAACTGCTGGAGCAGCTCGTCGAGGAAATAACCGGCTCGTTGTCTGGCCCAGCAAAGGAGTTTTACCAACGGGAATTTGACTTCTTCAACAAAATCACCAACGTTTCCGCCATCATCAAGTGAGTAGAAAGGCCGAGGCATAGAAAAACCTGATTCTTTCCTTGCGTTGAAAGGGACCTAATGAGCGGTGTGGTGGCATAGAGGTAGAGCTCTCGCCTCAGAATCAGGAGGCTGTGAGTTCGACCCCAGGTAGAGGCAGATATTTCCCTCTCTGGCCACAATGAGATTATATCTGCTGAACAAAACTCTGCCCTGGTGACAGGGAAGGGCATCCGGTCAGTAAACACAGCTCCATTCAGTTGCCTCCATCCCGCAAAGGATTACGGGGTCTTTAAAAGAAGAGATTGAAATGGACTTTATAAACAAAACCCAACTTGCCTCACGGGTCAGAATTCATGATTCAAATGCCCCCAATATGTGTGTTTTTTCTCCCCCCACCCATAGGCCTTATCCCAAAGGCGAAGAGCGAAAAAAGGCTTGTTTGAACGCTTTATCTGAAGTGAAAGTGCAACCCGGTAAGAAATTAATGCTTACAGGGAGTCCAAAATTTTTGTTTCTAAGGGAGACAGTCAGCCTATTGTCCCCAAAAATCTGGGTCCTCGTTTTACCAACCTCGGAAAGACGGAAGGCTGAGTCAACCTTGAGCCAGTCAGGATCGAACTCCTGGATGTGGGGCAGAGTCAGCCTGCAATACTGCACTCTAACCATGGGAGGGAGGGAGGAAGGAAGCTAGCAATACCTCTTAGACATATACCCCTTTACAGCCCTCTCTCAGCACTTTATAGAGTCAGCCTCTTGCCCCCAACAATCTGGGTCCTCATTTTATCCACCTTGGAAAGACGGAAGGCTGAATCAACCTTGAGTCAGTCAGGATCGAACTCCTGGCTGTGGGCAGTCAGCCTGCAATACTGCATTCTAACCATGGGAGGGAGGGAGGAAGGGAGGACATTAGCAATAGCACTTAGACTTATATACTGCTTCACAGTGCTTTCCAGCCCCCTCTAAGCGGTTTACAGAGTCGGCCTCTTGCCCTCAACAATCTGAGTCCTCATTTTACCCACCTCGGAAAGACGGAAGGCTGAGTCATCCTTGAGCCGGTCAGGATCGAACTGCTGGCAGTCGGCAGAGTTGGTCTGCAAATATTGCCTTCTAACCCCTGCGCCACCTATGAATCAGTTGGCAAGCATCCAAATTTTGACCGCATGATGCTGGAGACGTTGCAACAGTTCTTAAGTGTGAGAAAGGGCCATAAAGCCCTTCTTTGTCGGTGCCGTCGTAACTTTGAACAGTCACTCAGTGAACGGTTGTAAGTCGGGGACTACCTGTAAAGAGGAGAAAAGTCTTGGCCGCTGTCTTCCCCTGATGAGTCCTGCTAGCTCAACCACTCGGCTGGTTGTCACCAAGGATTTTTGTCTTGTCCCCTTTCCCTAAATAGGTTGCTATTTACCAAGCAACCCGGAAGCGATTGTCCTGGATATCGACTACAAGTCGGGAACACCGATGCAAAGGTATGGCCTGGCACCCTTTCCCGGCCTGTTTTACTCCAGTGAAATAAAAAATAAAATAGGAATTATTACTGTTACTGGCATTGACGCCTCCTCCTTCTTCTTCCTCCCAGCGCTGCCAAAGCCCCTTACTTGGCCAAGTTCAAGGTGAAGAGATGTGGAGTGAGTGAACTTGAAAAAGAAGGTTGGTGTAATGCCCCCTCCTCCTCTTCCTCCTCCTTCTCTTCCTCCTCAATCTCCTCTTCCTTCTTCTTCTCGTTTTCTTCTTCTCCCTCTTGGCCTCCTTCTCTTCTCCTCCTTCCACCTCTTCCTCCTCTTCCTCCTCCTTAATCTCCTCCTCCTTAATCTCCTTCTCCTTCCTTTTCTCCTCCTCCTTCTTCCTCTTCTTCACCTCCTTCTCCTTCTCTTCTCCTCCTTCTCCTCCTTCCTCTTCTCCCTCTTTGCCTCCTTCTCTTCCTCCTCTTCCTTTTCCTCCTCTTCCTCCTCCTTCTCCTTCCTCTTCCCCCTCTTCATTTCCTCCTCCTCCTGCTTCCTCTTCTCCTTCCTTTTTTCTTCCTCCTCTTCCTTCCTCTCCTCCTCCTTCTCCTGCTTCCTCTTCTCCCTCTGAACCTCCTTCTCTTTCTCTTCCTCCTTCCACTTCTCCCTCTTCGCCTCCTTCTCTTCCTCTGCTCCTTCCTCTTCCTCCTCCTCCTCCTCATTGGTCAGAGGAAGTGAAGAGAAATTGAAGTCAAGCTCAACTCCTGGATGCTGGCCTAACATCTTTGCAGTTTCTTTGGCAAGATGTACAAGTGATTTGCCACTGACGGGGCTTTTTTTATATATCCCAGCCTAATCTACAGTCTTCCTAGCTAGCCCGTCCAAATACTAATCCTCCTCCTCCTCCTCCTCCTCCTCCTCCTCCTCCTCCTCCTCCTCCTCCTCCTCCTCCTCCCCCCCCCCCACTTACGACTACATCACAGAAAGGGCAGAGAATTAACTGCTGGCTAGAGTCACCTAACGGACATCTCTTACATATTATCGTTTGGAACGTAACTTCTTCAAAAATACCCCTCCGCTCCCACTCTTTCAGGTCTGCGTTGCCGTTCAGATTCCATAGACGAAAGCGGAGAAGACGGGAGGGAGAGTAAGAAGATTTGCTGGCAGGCCGCCATCTTTAAAGTGGGCGATGACTGCAGGCAGGTGAGAAAGCTTGTAGGGTTGTCTTCTTAACTCACGTCCTGTGGATATTATGGACGATTTTCAGCCATCGTTGTTGCGATGGGAGGAGGGTGGGGGGTGTCCTTGGTGCTCTCTGAGCTTGGTTGTTTCCTCGCAGGCGTTTCATGGCCCAAACTCGGGAACATCATCAGTGCTAGAAGGGAGCGGGGTTTGTAAAGTGGAAGAGGAGGACTGGGGGGTCCTCAGTGCTCTCTGAGCTTGGTTCTTTTCTTACAGACGTTTCATAACCCAACTTGGTAACATCATCAGTGCTAGTGAGGAGTGTGGCTTGCTGTCAGTTTATATTCTGTGGTTGCTCTGTCAGTGTTGGTAGGACGGCCTTGGAGATTCTTTGGTTTGGCTGTTTATCTTGGCTCTTAGGCAGTTTCTTGATTGGGGTATCGCTTGTTTGATTGTGGGTCTGGTGTTAACCTTGGAGTTAATGTACTGTCTTTTTCAGCATATAAGACGCCCCCCCCCCAAAAAAAGGGTGAAAATCTGGGTGCGTCTTATACACCGAATGCAGCATTTAACCCCACCCCCTTCGCAAAAATGGCCGTGCATAGCTTTTAGGAGGCTTTCAGAGTGCTCTTGGGGGCTGCGGAGGGCAAAAATGGGCCCATTTTTTGCTCATTTTTTCCTCCCACAGCCCTCAGGAGCACTCTACAAGCCTCCCAAAGCCTATGTATATCCTGTTTTTTGCACACACACAAAGGGGGGAAAGCGTTTTTTCCTCGTTTTTGCCTCCCAGTCCCCAGGAACACTTTGCAGGCCTCTCAAATTCTCTACATGACGTGTTTTCCACAAAAAAAATGAAGTGTGCAGAGGTTTGGGAGGCCTGCAGAGTGCAAAAACTTTTTTTTAAAAAATTTACCTCTTCAAAAATCTTGGTGCGTCTTATAGTCCGAAAAATACGGTAGTCTTTTTGTTCCTTTTTGGGCTGGGTGATAGGCCCTTTTGCATAGTCTATGGCAGGGGTCAGCAAACTGCGGCTCTGGAGCCACATGTGGCTCTTTCATCCCTCTGTTGTGGCTGTTGTGGCTCCCTGTTGCCAGTCGGCAACATAATTTTGAGAGGAGCTTCCGGTTTGGGAGAGGGGGAAGCAGGGTGCGCCAAAAGGAAACTCTATGGCAAGGGGCGGGTTTTCTGGTCAGCTCCACAATTGATAGGGCTTTCGGTTAGGACAGGTAGAGGAAAAAGGATGCCGCACTAGGAGAAGACTCTATGGTGGGGGAACCGGACTTCCTGTTGACAGAGGAAAAAGGATGCTGCGCTAGGAGGAGACTCTATGGTGGGGGAACCGGACTTCCTGTTGACAGAGGAAAAAGGATGCCGCGCTAGGAGGAGACTCTATAGTGGGGGAACCGGATTTCCGGTCGACTCCAGAATTGAACAGGGGGCTTTCAGTTAGGACCTTTGTGGCTCTTTGAGTATTTAAGATTGCTGACCCCTAGTCTATGGAAAAGACTCCAGCAGCTCTCCACCAGCAATCAGCCCCCACATCAGCATAGATAACTCCAAGGTTAGCATCAGACCAAGAAAAAAGTGAACAATATCCCAATCTAGAAACTGCCAAAATGCCCACAGCAAACAGCCCAAAGAATCTCTAAGACTACCTCCACCCACACTGACAGGACAAGAATATAACCAAACTGTACTCCTTACTAGCACTGATGATATTACCTAGTTGGGTAATGAAACGTCTGCAAGAAAGCAGCCAAGTTCAGAGAGCACCAAGGATTCCATAGCCATTCCTCATCGTCGTCGCTGTCGTTCTCCTCCTCCCGGAAAATCCCTGCTTACTAGCATGATGGTGCTACCTAGTTTGGCTAATGTAAGGTCTGCAAGAAAACAACCAAGCTCAGAGAATATTAAGGACCCCACAGTCATTGTTCCTCCTCCTCCCTGCACACCCCACTCCCTTTAGCACTGATGATGTTCCCTAGTTGGGTCATGAAGTGTCTGCAAGAAAACAACCAAGCTCAGAGAGCACCAAGGACCCCATAGTCTTTCTCCTCCTCCTTTCCCTCCTCTCCACACACCCATCTCCCTTCTAGCACTGATGACGTTCCCTAGTTGGGTCATGAAACATCGGCAAGAAAACAGCCAACTTCAGAGAGCAACAAGGATCCCTCATGTCAACCCTGAGCTACAAATATCTTCTTTTATTAATCTTCGTTGCACATAATATTTGAACGCTCCCTTCAATCCTTTTGTCAGCGTTCCAAATATCACCCAGAATTAAATCAGAGTCCAAGGCAGAGCTTTCGTCAAAGTTCCAATTTAATAAGAGAGACATGTTGGCACAGCTGTGGAAAATCCGAATCTGAAAGCTTCCTGGGTTTCCCACCCAGTTGAAAGGTCATGATTGCCCCCAACCCATAAGTCCATCACACGGTCCAATCTTCCTCTGCCACGCTGGCATTTCCACCCATCTAGTTCCGGTCAGGTGCAGAGTTGCGGAGACAAAGGATGACCTTGGGCTTCTAGAAAGGAATGTTTTATTTTGACAACACATTCTGCTCCTTACTATTCCCCCCTCTCAATTACCCCACTAATGAAACAGTATAGTAAAGAAAGAGAGAGAGTGGCAGGCCAAAGATCCTAAAAGAAATATGACTGCAGGCCTGACAGGCGGCCTCTCCTCAGAAGGAATATGACTGCAGGCCTGACACCTGTTTCTTTTGGTGTTGGGCAGGACATGCTGGCCTTGCAGATCATCGATCTCTTCAAGAACATATTTCAGCTGGTGGGCCTCGACCTGTACGTCTTTCCCTACAGAGTAGTGGCTACTGCTCCTGGGGTGAGTATCGGGAGGAAGGGCGAGTTTTTACTGATCCGCATGTTATACTTTTGCTTTGGATGGATGGATATGCAGTGGGCAGACTAAGCAAATTTTAACTTTAGACAACATGGGCCTTAGGTATGTATAATCAATACTGTAAATGCAATATTTAAAATGCAAGCACTTAAAAAAAACTCTCTCTCGGCTTAAAATTAAATTTCTTGTACAGGTTGTCCTCGATTTACGACCATAATTGGGCCCAAGATTAATATTGCTCAGTGAGAAATTTGTTAAATGAGATTTGTCCCATTTTATGACTTTTCTTGTCACATTTGTTAACCGAATCACCGCAGTGGTTAAGCTAGTAACACAGTTGTTAAGTGAATTTGGCTTCCCCACAAAGGGGGATCCCGGGACTCCGGGACACTAAGATCGTCATAAATTGGAGTCAGTTGCCGTGTCTGTATTTGGATCACATGACCTATGGCAATGCGACAATGGTCGTAAGTGTGAAAAATGGTCCATTGGCTATAAACATATAGCAAAGAAAATGCATATTTGATTATCCATTTAATAACTGCAGCTAGAATTGTGTTTGCGCAAAACTGGAAAAGTGATCCCTACAGAGGAGAATGGGGATTAGGAGAATATTAGAATGGGCAGAAATGAACGGATTAACACTGGCAATCAAAGAGAAAGAACGAAATGATTATTATATAAATGGGAATAATTTTACCGATGGGTAGAGAATAAATATAAGAATTAGAAATGAAGGTAAATGAGTAAAATATAGAAAATGTGTTAATAGAGTTAATAGAGTTAAATAAATCAAGAAGAGGGTTGTGTTTATATATTGATGGTATTAATAATTACATTTTAATACATATCTTTCATATTAATGATTTAAACATACTGTACATCCTCCTTTTAAAGGTATACATATATATAGCAATTTCATTGTTATTCCCCCCCCCCAACACACACACATATTAGAATGTGCAGAAATGAACGGATTAACACTGGCAATCAAAGAGAAAGAACGAACTGATTATTATATAAATGGGAATAATTTTACCAATGGGTAGAGAATAAATATAAGAATTAGAAATAAAGGTAGATGAGTAAAATATAGAAAATGTGTTAATAGAGTTAATAGAGTTAAATCAAGTGGAGGGTTGTGTTTATATATTGATGGTATTAATAATTAAATTTCAATAAACATCTTCCATATTAATGATTTAAACATACTGTACATCCTCCTTTTAAAGGTATACGTATACAGTATATATAGCAATTTCATTGTTATTCCCACCCACCCCGCCCCAAAACATACTTTTTCGGCCAAAGTGAGGGCTGGATTCAGGTTTTCAGGTATCCTCATAATAATATTACATAATTATATATCACTACATGCCCCAAATTTTTAAATCCAAGAAGAGGATTGTTATAGTATTAGACATTTAAGGGATTGGTATTAAGCAAAGAATGGATTGTAAATTTTAACTGTTATATATAGCACAAAGCATGTGTACCCAGACGACACACTGCTTAATGGAAGAGGGACTGTTTGTATCAAAATAGAATAAAAAAATTAAATGGAAAAATGGTCCTAAGTCACTTTTTATTCAACGGTTACTAAATAAACTGTTGTACATGAAGGATCGCCTGTATTTCTTTCTGCTTATGAGTTTATGACAGCTTTCCAGCTGCAGATGATTCGGTGAGTTGCAGATGTGGGAACCCACAAACCGAGCTAGGCAGAGCTGACACGATGTGTATCCGGTCAGGCTCTTATAGCTGTTTTGCAGAATTTCTGTGCTCTTGGGAGCTTCCGGCTTCTCACATCCCTTCCTTTCCCTTCTTTCTCCTAGTGCGGCGTCATTGAATGCATTCCAGATTGCACTTCCCGTGATCAGCTGGGCAGGCAGACTGACTTCGGGATGTACGATTATTTTACCAGGCAGTACGGAGATGAATCTACCCTGGCCTTCCAGAAGGTATTTTGTGAGACTCTTATCGATAGAAAAGATTATTCGTAGCTCGGGGTTGAATTAGGGGGGTCCTTGGTGCTCTCTGACCTTTGATCTTTTCTTCCAGACATTTCATGACCCCACTAGGTAACTTCATCAGTGCTAGAAGAGAAGGGGATTTGAGGAGGAGGAGGAGGACTGTAGGGTCCTTGGTGCTCTCTGAGCTTAGTAGTTTTCTTGCAGGCATTTTATGACCTTGCTAGGTGACGTCATCAATGTTAGAAGGGAGTAGCGTTTGTGGAAAGGAGGAGGAGGACTGTAGGGTCCTTGGTGCTCTCTGAGCTTGGTGGTTTTCTTGCAGACATTTTATGACCCTTCTAGGTGACAGCATCAGTGTTAGAAGGGAGTGGGGTTTGTGGAGAAGGGAAGGAGAGAAGGGAAGAAGGAGAACTGTAGGGTTCTTGGTGGTCTCTGAGCTTACTGTTTTCCTGAAGATATTTCACGACACCACTAGGTAACTTCATCAGTGCTAGAAGGGAATGGGATTTGAGGAGGAGGAGGGGAGAGGAGAAAGGGAGGAGGAGGACTGTGGGGTTCTTGGGGTGCAGGCATTTCATGAGCCTACTAGGTAACATCATCCATGGTACAAGGGAGTGGGGATCATGGAGAATAGGAGGAGGGGAGGAGGAGGAGGAGAATTAGCAATAGCCCTTAGACCTAAATGCTTCACAGTGCTTTACAGCCCTCTCTAAGCGGTTTACAAAGTCAGCCTTTTGCCCCCAACAATCTGGGTCCTCATTTGACCCACCTCGGAACCTTGAGCCTGCTGAGATTCAAACCGGTGATCTGCAGAAGTTGCCTGCAGTACTGCGCTCTAACCACTGTGCCACCGCGGTAAATAGTCCAGCGATGCCAAGCACAAAAACTTCTGTATTGTTAGGAATAAAGTCAACCCAAAGTCTACCAAGTGACACCATTCGATTCCTTTATCCTTCTCCTGAAAATTAGTCCTTTGTCTTCAGTCCCTGTTCCCCCCCATCCCCGTCCCCGTCCCCATTATGAAAATGCTCCTGTTTTAGATCTTCAGCTTTGGCCTACTGAGGGCCTAATGATGCAAAACCTTCTTTCTCAATATCTCCAATGTTGTTGCATCCTTGCAGGCTCGCTACAACTTCATCCGCAGTATGGCTGCGTACAGTCTCCTGCTCTTCCTCTTGCAAATTAAAGACAGGCATAATGGCAACATCATGCTGGACAAACATGGACATCTCATTCACATTGGTTCGTTTACCCCTTGGGACTTCTTTGTGTGTGTGTGGGTGGGTGGGTGTGTTCACCCTTTTACCTGGAGCAGGGGTCGGCAGCTCTGGAGCCGCATGTGGCTCTTTCATCAGTCTGCTGCGGCTCCCTGTTGTTCTGACGTAGGCTTCCCAAGAGCCTGAAGCAAATTCATTGTCCCAACAAAAACCCCTTTTATGAATTGACTGTGAATTCTGCTCCTTCACATCCAGCAAAGTCTTTCAAGGGAGGATTTCCAGTCACAGACCTTATCTGGCTTGGAGAGCTGCCAGGCCGATCTCTGCAAAACCTGGCAACGAGCCTTGGAGAGTCACGGATGAATGAAGCGAACTCATGGTCTCCTGCAAACTCCACTCCCCTTTGGCTCCTCTTTTATTTCCTCTGAGAGGGGCCGTTCATCATCCACCTGTGGCCTTACTCCCAAGTCGACCCTTGTTCTTTAACTGTCTGGCGACTCGTCTGGTAAGACGAGGGCTCTGCATCGGAGGCAGAGAGGGGGCCAGGGCCGTCTCACAGTTATCAGCTTCCTTTGGAGTTGGAGATCAGTGGGGCAGAGGAACAGCTGGAACCTGTTCCCAGTGTGCGCATGTGCAGAGTTGCCAGACGAAGGGAAAAGCTAAAGAACAGGGGTCGACTTGGGAGTAAAGCCACAAGTAGACAGTGAATGGCCCCTTCCAGAGGAAATAAAAGAGGAGCAAATGGGGAGTGGGTTTTTGCAGGAAACAATTCGTTTGTTTGGTCGTTAGATTCATTTCAGGAGTACGAAGATCTGTCCGTGAATCTCAGAGACTCTGTGCCCAGCCTTTCCTTGCACAGCCCCTCATTTGGAAAATATTGACATGGTAGCTTTCCAAGCTATATAAGGTCTGTGATCATAAATCCACCTTTGAAAGACTGTTTGCCAGGCCTTGGCTGAATGTGAATGAGAGAAATTCACATTCGTTTAATGAAAGGGGTTTTGTCGGGACCAGGACTCTGCTTCGTGCTTTTTGGGGAAGCCTAGCTCAGAACCGTCCCCAGGAGTTAGGTGGTGCCGTATCCCTCCCCATCTGCTGAGTTCAGTTTTAACCCAGATGGCTTCTTTGACCTTTGGTCCTTCAAACCAATGATCCTCTCCATCCAGAATGTGGACTTCGCTGTCCTCCAAAGTGTGGGCTTTGTCTTTCAAGAATTGCTTATCGCATTTCAAAGATCTCTGGAGCAGACAGATGTCAACGTCCCTCTCTTCCTTCTTGGCAGATTTTGGATTCATGTTCGAAAGTTCTCCTGGTGGGAACCTGGGCTGGGAGCCCGACATCAAGCTGACGGATGAAATGGTCATGATCATGGGTGGCAAGATGGAAGCCACGCCTTTCAGGTGGTTCATGGAGATGTGCGTCAGGGGCTACCTGGCAGTCAGGTGAGGAGGCTTCCGCTTGGATCTTCCTTGTCTCGAATGTTTGCCTTCAGCCCTTTTTTTCCCCAAACCCTCTTGCAAGAGACCAATTTAGTTAGCAGAAAGGGGGAGGAGAAGAAGAAAAAGAATTAAAAGTGGGATTTTTGAGAGCCCAAGAGAAAATGGTTAAAAGAGGAAGAAAGGGGGAAAGAGTTACATTAGTAGACTACAGAGAATAGTAGTAAGATTGTTATGGTTATGTAATTATAGAATAGGATAGGGATAGGGATAGGATAGGGGAATAGAATAAGGAATAGAGGAATAGAATAAGGAATATGGATAGAATAAGGAATAGGGATAGGATGGATAGAATAGGATAGGAGAATAGAATAAGGAATAGGGGAATAGAATAAGGAATAGGGATAGAATAAGGAATAGGGATAGGATAGGATAGGGGAACAGAATAAGGAATAGGGATAGAATAAGGAATAGGGATAGGATAGGATAGGATAGGATAGGGGAATAGAATAAGGAATAGGGGAATAGAATAAGGAATAGGGATAGGATAGAATAGAATAGAATAGGGGAATAGAATAAGGAATAGGGATAGGATAGGATAGGATAGGATAGGATAGGATAGGATAGGATAGGATAGGATAGGGGAATAGAATAAGGAATAGAGTAATAGAATAAGGAATAGAGTTAGAATAAGGAATAGGGATAGGATAGGATAGGATAGGGGAATAGAATAAGAAATAGGGATAGAATAAGGAATAGGGATAGGATGGATAGAATAGAATAGAGAAATAGGAATAGGAATAGGAATAAAGAATGGAATTAGGAATGGAATGGAACAGAATTAAGAATAAGGAATATGGATAGAATAAGGAATAGGGATAGGATGGATAGAATAGGATAGGAGAATAGAATAAGGAATAGGGGAATAGAATAAGGAATAGGGATAGAATAAGGAATAGGGATAGGATAGGATAGGATAGGGGAACAGAATAAGGAATAGGGATAGAATAAGGAATAGGGATAGGATAGGATAGGATAGGGGAATAGAATAAGGAATAGGGGAATAGAATAAGGAATAGGGATAGGATAGAATAGAATAGGGGAATAGAATAAGGAATAGGGATAGGATAGGATAGGATAGGATAGGGGAATAGAATAAGGAATAGAATAATAGAATAAGGAATAGAGTTAGAATAAGGAATAGGGATAGGATAGGATAGGATAGGATAGGGGAGTAGAATAAGAAATAGGGATAGAATAAGGAATAGGGATAGGATGGATAGAATAGAATAGAGAAATAGGAATAGGAATAGGAATAAAGAATGGAATTAGGAATGGAATGGAACAGAATTAAGAATAAGGAATAGGGATAGAATAAGGAATAGGGATAGGATAGGATAGGGGAATAAAATAAGGAATAGGGGGATAGAATAAGGAATAGGGATAGGATTGATAGGATAGAATAGAATAGAATAAAGGAATAGAAATAGGAGTAGGAATAGGAATAAAGAATGGAATTAGGAATGGAATGGAACAGAATTAAGAATGGAATGGAATTAAGAACAGAACAGAAGAGAATTCTTTATTGACCAAGTGTGATTGGACACACAAGGAATTTTTCTCTGGTGCATAAGCTCTCAGCATACGTGCAAACAGCAAAGTTATAGGTCACAGATATGAATCATGGCTACAGCCATTAATCACAAAATACAAAAAAGTGATAAATCATAAGCTGCAAAGAAAAATGGGGGGGGGGGGAAGAGAGATGAGAAGGATAATAGCAATACAGCTCTATACTCCAATGGAAAATATCCATAGGCATAAGACAGGACTGTGGGAATTGGGTGTTTAGCAGAGTGATGGCACGGGGGGAACAAACAACCTTTGTGTGTCTAGTTGTTTTGGCATGCAGCGCCCTATAGCCACGTCCTGAGGGGAGAAGTTGAAACAATTTTTGTCCAGGATGTGAGGGGTCTGTGTGAGATTGCCCACAACTGGATTGTTCTCCGGTTCCTTAGAAGATCAGCACGAAGTATAACCCCAGAGATACCTGGATGGCTGAATTGGACACCCAGTTATGAGGTCCCTGCCGTACCCCTGTAGACGTTTTGTACAAAATCATGAGGGTTGTGTGTCTGCATTAATTTCTCTTCTGTCGTGGTCCCATCCTATCCTAAATAAATAAACTTCTCCCTGCCAGTGGGTGAGACCGACTATGCCTTCCCTTCTCTTTCTCTCCTTGCAGACCTTATATGGATGCTGTGGTTTCTTTGGTTACGTTGATGCTGGACACAGGATTGCCCTGTTTCCGGGGACAGACCATCAAACTCTTGAAGTAAGTGGGCTGCGCCGATTGCCGAGAACAGAAATGATGGGTGGGTCTCACTTAAAGCTAAGCAAGGGCTTGATTGGCTTAAAGAGGGGCGGGGGAGGATGCTTGTGTTGAACCCCCATGGCCTGGAGGGTGGATGGAACCAGGGGAGGCTGCTGGGGGTTCGTACGGGTTCGGGCAATCTTCTAGCTAGGATTTCCCCCAAATGCCACCCCTCGCTGGCCCCTCAACTCAACATCTCCTGGTGATTGGCCGAAAGTCACCAGGTTGACTTTCATCCCTAAGGCAGGGTTACAATTCACCCTCTCCTGGTGATTGGCCCAAAGTCACCCAACCAGCTTTCATCCCTAAGGCAGGACTACAACTCAACATCTCCTGGTGATTGGCCAAAAGTCACCCAGTTGGCTTTCATCCCTACGGCAGGACTACAATTCACCCTCTCCTGGTGATTGGCCCTAAATCACCCAACCAGCTTTCATACCTAAGGCAGGACTAGAATTCACAGTCTCCCATTTTCTAGCCCGGTGCCATGCCGGCTGGGGAACTCTGGGAGTTAAAGTCCAGATCGCTTAGAAGTTAGTAAGGTTGAGAAAAACACTCATATAATTGTATTAAGAACTAGCCGAAACCCCGGCATTGCCCTGTTATTTATTTATAGGGGGGAAATGTCTGGACCAAACGTAATGTCTTTTTTCTTTTTTTCCATTGGGTTTTCCCCCTTACCAGAGGGAGCCCCCTTGTGGAGTACTGTGAACTCCTCTGCGCTGTACAGTAGAAGCCATTTTAGGGAAGTACAGTAGAGGGGTGTGTATGTATATGTGTATATGTGTGTATATATATATATATATATATATATATATATATATATATATAATATATATATATATATATATATATATATATATATATATATATATATATATATACATACATACATACATACATACATACATACATACATACATACATACATATATATATATATATAAACATATAAACTATATATCGGAAATGTGCCGAAGTCAAGACTTCTGCTTAGTCTTTTGATGTCCTTCTGCTCCTCCTCTGTTTTCTCAAACAGGAACAGGTTCAGCCCCAACATGACCGAGCGCGAAGCTGCCAACTTCATCATGAAGATCATTCAGAATTGCTTCCTCAGCAACAGGTAAGCCTACTTCACCTCGGGCTGCCCCATTGGTGGCCCAGTAACCAGCAGCGAGGCGACAGGGAGAATTGTACCTTCAGACTGAACAAGATTCTATCAAGGGGGTTCTACGATAAGTATATTTAGATCACCTGGGTGGGATGCCTGTCAGGGGTGGGATTCTACCTGTTTAAACAACTGGTTCGCTGAGCACATGTGCGCCATTTACAGAGAAATCACCTTCCGCATTACTGCTGGGAAAGAAAAACAGCTATCAGCTGGGCTTCAGAAAAGGGAATATAACAGTGGTGGGTTGTGGGCGATACGCCCCGGTATGGGCGTACCGGTGCTTGCTGGGAGCATCAGGCACAGTTCTGGTACAGTGCTGCGGAGGGCCTGCCTACCCATGTTCCTGAGCTGTATTTGACCCAACCAGGTCATTTGCGCACACACAGGCAGCGCACGGCGCTGAGCAGCTGGAGCATCGTTCATGTTTGGGGAGCTGGGTCAGAATCTGAACTTTCTCTCTCACCGCAGGCTAACAATTCTGTCCGGCAGGGAGATGAATAGTTATCTGCCACACCTATTCATCTCCGCCCCTCTGCCTTTGATCCCCAGAGCTAGGGTGGGGCTTTGCTAGCAGCAATGGCTTTTCCATCCTAAGGATCGGCCCATAGATTTCCACTGCTCTCCTCTCCTCTGCTCAGCCTTAGTCATCTCCTACAGTATATTTCTAATCAATCCAAGACTCATTGCTGCAGCAAACCCTCATCCACAATAGCCTCTGAAAACAAAGCTTGTTTGTTTCTCGACTCCCCAAAGAAACCAAATTCAATCCTAAGATGTACGTCCATCTCTGAAAAAGCCTAATTTCTTTTCCCCTGTCTTTCCCTCTTCTATTTTTTTTTTTTTTTTTTTTTTAGGAGCAAGACCTACGATATGATCCAGTACTACCAAAACGATATTCCTTACTAAAACAGTGGGGAGAAACACCACAATCGCGTCCCCTTCCTCCCAGCCTCGAAATGTGAATTTCTGAGATCGTTGTCTCCCGTTCTTCGAAGCAAGCCCTGTGTGCGTGCGCCCGCGTTTGCATGCCAAGCTGGGTGTCGTCCCCCCTGTGGTAGCAGATGCCGCAACAATCAACCAACATCTTAGCTCGTGCCTTTCGTCTTTGCTGGGATCCTCACGTGGCGTAGCCGTGATCTAGAAATTAGCCGTCATCATAGACTCTTAAAAAATCTTGTTGCACTTGTGAAGACGGGCAAATTTGAAACCTTCAGTGGATGTCAGGCAAAGTCCCCCCCTTTCTTGGCATGTCTCAAAGCCAGAATCTTTTGACGTGGTTCTTCTAGAGCAGGGGTCAACAACCTTAAACACTCAAAGAGCCACAAAGGTCCTAACTGAAAGCCTCCTGTTCAGTTCTGGAGCTGACCGGAAGTCTGGTTCTCCCACCATAGAGTCTCCTCCTAGCACGATGTACTTTTTCCTCTGCCAACGGGAAGTCTGGTTTCCCCACCATAGAGTCTCCTCCTAGCGCGGCGTCCTTTTTCCTCTGCCAACAGGAAGTCTGATTCCCCCACCATAGAGTCTCCTCCTTGCGTGGCATCCTTTTTCCTCTGCCAACAGGAAGTCTGGTTCCCCCACCATAGAGTCTCCTCCTAGCGCAGCGACCTTTTTCCTCTACCTATCCTAACCGAAAGCCCTATCAATTGTGGAGCCAACCGGCGACAGGGAGCCGCAGCAGAGGGATGAAGGAGAGCCACATGCAGCTCCAGAGCCGCAGGTTGCTCGCCTCTGTTTTAGAGAATCAGATGCCAACAAGGCACTCTAGAATTGTAGTACAGAGCGGTGGGAGATAGATGGCTCTGGCGTAATGCTGTAGAAATTGTAAGGATAATCACTTTGCACTTGTTGGTGTAAATTGCTTGTATTTTGCACTGTAAATCTCCTTGCTCCAAGGTCAGTATTTCTTATTTTCAGGAAGAATGTATCCCACCCCCACCCCTTTTTGTGTGGTTTTAAAGAGAGACACTCTACTGAAGAGAGGTTATATTTAATCTAAAAACAAAAATAAAAGTCTTAGGATATTTTCTGCACCTGATTTTTTTTAATTCTTAAAACCAATCATCCTTATTAACCTCCAGGAAAACACCGGTGCCAAAGGTGGCGGTGGCACCCCCCCTAGAGTCGGGAACGACTAACACATGTGCGAGGGGAACCTTTACCTTTATAATGAAAAGAACTAATGGTGGCATGATGGCAGTGTTCCAATATCTCAGGGGCTGCCACAAAGAAGAGGGGATCAACCTATTCTCCAAGGCACCCGAGGGCAGGACAAGAAGCAATGGGTGGAAACTAATCAAGGAGAGAAGCAACCTAGAACTAAGGAGAAATTTCCTGACATAACAATTAATCAATGGAACAACTTGCCTCCAGAAATTGTGGATGCTCCCTGTGAGGGTGGAAATTCAGCCCTGCACTTAATGTACTTAACGTACTTAAGGAAATTCAGCCCTGTACTTCCAACACTGGAAGTTTTTAAAAAGAGGTTATTCAACAAATAACCATTTGTCACAAAAGGTGTAGGGTTACCTGCCTAAGCAGGGGGTTGGACTAGAAGACCTCGAAGGTCCCTTCCAACTCTGTTATCCTCTTCTAAATACCCAAAAGAGCTCTGAAAAACCAGCAGAAGAACAAACAAGAAAATTCTTGCATTTTTCTATGTCCCGGTCAGCGCTGATCGTATTCGGGATACGCAGCTCAAAGGGCAAAAAAGGTTTTAAGATAAGATAATAGCAAGAGACATTCAGTTCATCCCTCGTCCTTTCTTCCAGAAACAAATATATGGGGGAAAGTTGAGTTCGCTGTTGATTCTTGTTCCTTTCAAGGATCAGAAATGATCAGGACTGGATCTGAGGTTTTGGAGTCATGTTATTTGACTCCGTTGTTTTCTACTGGTGTTTCAGGAAGGCCGCAAAGAAGACTGAAGGAAGAAGGAAGCTTTATTCTAGATTTTTTTTTTAAAAAAAAAATTAGTTATGTGTAGAAGTCTCAGAGGTGGTTAAAAAACAAGTTATTTCAAATTAGTGGGTCACACTTTTCTGATCTCGAAACGGGCCCTGTTGCAAAACTTTGGGAAGTGTCCCAACTTGAAAGAGGTTTCACCACCACCACCACCAGTGGTGGGTTCCGGACTCCGTTGCAGCCAGTACGCTGCGCACGGGGCTGGGCATCCTAGTTGGGCATGCGCACTGCTTACGCATGTGTATGAGACTGCCCTGCTGTCTCAGCGAAGGTCTCACAGGCGCCGTATGCTGTGCGTGCGTGCACAATTGGCCGGTCGCGTTAGGGTAAACGGCAATGGAATGCGGGCGGTTAGGTGGGCCAAACGAGCCACTGTACCGGTACAGTGGCCACTGCTCCCAGCTACTACCGGTACAGCTGTACTGGGCTGTACTGCCCAGAATCCTCCACTGCCCCCCACCCCAAATTCAGAAATGTAACTCTGCAATTTTCCAAGCTGTTCGGAAGTCATGGCTTCTTGAAAACTTGGGAATGTAGAAGAAGGCAGAAGGTTGCATGTATGTGTATATGTGTGCCATGTCACGTTTCAGCCGTAACTCCGAATTGAGCTCATGTTGGCAGGCTGCGTGCGCAATCGATTGTTGAGTAGGGGGTCGAATTATACAGCTAATCTTTGGACTTGCAACCACAACTGGATCCTGTTCTAAGCTTCCCCAGCAGCACGAAGCCGAGTCCTTGTCCCGATAAACTCCTTTTATTTAATTTACAGTGAATTTTTCTCCAGCAAAGTCTTTCCTCTCTCAAAGTCTTTCAAGATAGTTCATAGTTCATAGGCTTGGAGAGTGGCCAGGCCGAGATCTTTCAGACGCCGCAATACTTGGCAAGAATGCAGGAATGCACTAATTGTCTCCTGCAAACTCCACTCCCCTTTAGCTTCTCTTTATTCCTTATGGGAGGGGCCATTCACCATCCACCTGTGCCTTTACTCCCAAATTGACCATTGTTCCTTAGCTGTTCCCTTCGTCCGGCAACTCTGCGCATGCACACACTGGGAACAGGCTCCAGCTGTTCTTCTGCCCCACTGATCTCCGACTCCGAAGGCAGCTGATAACTGTCAGACGGCCTTGGTCCCCTCTCTGCCTCAGACACAGAGCCCTCATCAGAGCCTTCCCCAGACTCCAGGACTGGCCCATCTTCCTCCCCAACCTCCTCACTGTCTGAGTCTGCTGTCAGCTTCGCTGGCTGCTGGCGGGCCACAATAGTTCCAGTCTTTTCGTGGCTAGGCAAAGCGGTTACGTGAATGACACCCGATTTTACGACTTTTTTCCCCCCCATGGTTGTTCAGTGAACCACCGCAGTTGCTGAGCAAATCATGCGGCCGTTAAGAGAATCCCTCTCCTTCCCCCTTGTCTACATTTGTTGGAAATCGGCAAGGAAGGTTTTGCAAATGGAGGTTGCGTAACCCTGCAACAAATTGGGACTATATTGCCAAGTGCCCTAAATTTTGATTGTGTAACTGTGAGGATGCGGAAACGGTTCTCACCGTGAGGTCCGGTCTCTTTTTTCCCCCCAGTACCGTTATAAGTTTGAATGGTCACTAAACAAATAATTGTAAGCTGAGGAATATTATACCTTGCAAACAGCAGCTGAATTGGTTGCAAAATGCACTGGGGGGGGGGGGGGGGAGAGCAATTTCTTTGTGATGGAAAAGAAGAAATCCGATCAACAGTTGGGAAAAAGAAAACCTTTATTAACATCAAACAAAATGTTCTTTATTTTTTGGAAAAGTTTTTTTTAAATATAATTTAAACATAAATACAACTTTCTGCCATTTCATACAGCGTGTCGTTTGGTTACAAAATTTTGTGCGTCCTTTCCCTGGTCATCGCTTCTAATGATATACCAAATCACAAATTGTTCAATAGATAAACACAAGTACCTTATGGTTATATATCAATTCTTCAACTATAATTATTATTCCTTAATTTTAAATAGAATATTCTAAATATTGAATTCATGCATACAACATCGTTCCATTATGTTTGTTGAAAGTCCAAGCTAGCTCTGGAGTTCTCATGGAGTCTTTGCTGAGTAAGTTATAATACTGTTACCTGGAGTACCCAGCAGAGGCCACTATGCAACAAATCAAAAGTAAGGATTCAAAATAAGTGCAGGATTCGCCCTGTATTTGGCGAATACAGTTTATAGGACGCTAAAAATAGGGACGTGGTGGCTCAGGGGCTAAGGCACTGAGCTTGTCGATCAGAAAGGTCAGCAATTTGACGGTTCGAATCCCGAGCATCGCATAATGGAGTGAGCTCCTGTGACTTGTCCCAGCTTCTGCCAACCTAGCAGTTCGAAAGCACGTAAAAAAGGCAAGTAGAAAAAGAGGCGCCACCTTTGGTGGGAAGGGAACAGCGTTCCGTGTGCCTTCGGCGTTGTGTCATGCGGGCCACATGACCACGGAGACGTCTTCGGACAGCGCTGGCTCTTTGGCTTTGAAACGGAGATGAGCAACGCCTCCTTCCGTTGGGATGACTACACAATGGAATCCTCTAGCAAACCTCAGTAGATCCCATAGTTGATCTGAGCTTCTGGTGTGGTGGCTCAGGACCATCATTCATTGAGCGCACATGCACGCACACACAAAAACACACAAACACACAGACACACACAAACACACACAAACACCAGGGGTCCTTCTCACCCCTGGTTGCCTTGTTTTATTTAGTAAATGTTTTGTACGCTGCCAACTTCAAAATGACTCTTGACGGCCATAAATAATCCAAAGTAAACCCCGTAACATCATAAAACCATAAAAATAAGCCAGACTGTTAAACAAAGTCAAATAGGAGCGCCCTAGCCCCACACGAAGGGGGTTAGAAGCAGATCGGCAAACTCCCAAAATAGACTCATGGGTGGAAGGGACCTTGGAGGTCTTCTAAACCAAACCAACCAATTAGTACCAATCAAGTGAGATACTAAAACCACTCTATAAAGCCCTAGTAAGACCACACCTAGAGTACTGCATCCAGTTTTGGTCACCACACTATAAAAAAAAGATGTTGAGACTCTAGAAAGAGGGCAGAGAAGAGCAACCAGGATGATGAGGGGACTGGAAGCTAAAAAATACGATGAACATGTTGCAAGAACCGGCCATGGCTAGTCTAATGAAGGACCAGGGGAGACAGGATAGTAGTCTTCCAAAATGTTAGGGGCTGCCACAGAGAGGGGGGTCAAGCTATTTTCCAAAGCACCCGAAGGTCAGACAAGGAAGAATGGATGGAAACTGAACAAGGAGAGATTCAACCTGGAAATAAGGAGAACTTCCTGACAGAACAGTCAACCCATGGAACAGAAGTTGCCTTCGGACGTTATGAGAGCTTCATCCCTGGAAGCTTTCAAGAAGAGACTGGAGAGCCATCTGTCAGAAAAGGTGTAGGGTCTCCTGCTTCAGCAAGGGGTTGGACTAGATGACCTACAAGTCCCTTCCAACTCTCTTAACCTGAATTTATCAAAGATGATCAAAGGCCTGGAGGCTAAAACATGATGAACAGTTGCAGGAACTGGGCATGGCTAATCTAGTGAAGAGAAGGACCAGGGGAGACATGGGAGCAGTCTTCCAATATTTGAGGGGCTGCCCCAGAGAGGAAGGGGGTCAAGCTATTTTCCAAGGCATCTGAAGGCCAGACAAGGAAGAATGGATGGAAACTGACCAAGGAGAGATTCAACCTGGAAATAAGGAGACATTTCCTGACAGTGAGAACCATCAACCCATGGAACAGAAGTTGCCTTCAGAAGTTGTGGGAGCTTCATCCCTGGATGCTTTCAAGAAAAGACTGAACTTCCATCTATCAGAAATGGTGTAGGGACTCCAGCTTGGGTGGAAGGGTTGAAGTAGATGACCTCCAAGGTCCCTTCCAACTCTGTTCATCTGTTAAAGTCCCGCTTTCTCAAGGCAGGAGAACTCGGGTGAGCACCTCGAAGTGTTTTTATTCTGAACATGGATTGTGTAAGACTGTCCTCAGCTACCATGATGCTATCCCTGGGGTGTCGCTGTTATTGTTGCTTTGCGGCTTTTAATTCAACCCCTCAGAATCTCAACTGCAAGATAGGCAAGATAGTATGAATAGAACATAGAGTCATAGGGCTAGAAGGGACTTGGGAGGTCTTCTGGTCCAACCCTCCCCGTTTTTCATTTTTTGACCCATCTGCTGTAAAAGCAGGTCGCATTTTCTGGTCAGTGGTTCAGTGTGATAAACCACACTGAATACGGACCTTACTTCTTAGTGGCTCAGTGGCTAAGACACTGAGCTTGTTGGTCAGAAAGGTCGGCAGTTTGGCGGTTCGAATCCCTAGCGCCGCGTAATGGAGTGAGCTCCCGTTACTTGTCCTAGCTTCTGCCAACCCAGCAGTTCAAAAGCAGGTAAAAAATGCAAGTAGAAAAATAGGGTCCACCTTTGGTGGGAAGGAAACAGCGTTCCATGCACCTTTGGCATTGAGTCATGCCGGCCACATGACCACAGAGATGTCATTGGACAGCGCTGGCTCTTCGGCTTTGAAACGGAGATGAGCACTGCCCCCTAGAGTCAGGAACGACTAGTGCATATGTGCAAGAGGAACCTTTACCTTTGCCTTTATTTTGTCCTCTGGTTCTCCTCATTTGGCAATGGCAAATTGGGACCATGAAGTCCATGGAGAATCTCAATCATCCAGGTCACGGTTATTCTCAAAAGTGCTTTTTCCAAGTACCAACTGGACTTCCTTCTTTTTCTTTGAAGAGGTTTCACTTCTCATCCAAGAAGCTTCTTCAGCTCTGACTGGATGGTGGGGAATGGAAGGGTTTATACCCCTTGCAGACAGCTGGTCATTTGCATCCTTTTAGAGAGTCCTTGAGGCCACTTGGAGGCTTGCCTGTGTCCTCAGGGTCACCTGAGTGGTGCAAATGGGTGCAGAGCCTTCTTAGAACTGTTGAAAGGACTGTGTTGTAGACACAGGAGACAGATGACGTCTGGCAGTCGTCCCCCCCTCTGTTGAGAGAGGGCTGTTCAATTTTGATGTGTTTTATTTTATTTATTATTTGTTCGTTTTATTTTACTTAGTTAGTTTGTCGCTCAGGTACAAGATGACAGGGATAAGAATAAACATGGATAAGAACACAGGAAATGGGCACAAATAAACGGGGGCATAGATGATGGTCTTCTTGACCCGTCTTTCAAACCAGAGGTCCTCTCTGTCCAAAATGTGGACAACTTTGCTGCTTTCAACAGTTCCAAGAAGGCTCCCCACCCATTTGTACCAATCAGGTGACAGAGTAGAGTAGACAAACCTCCAAGTGGCCTCAACGACTTCCTAAAAGGATGCAAAGAAAAAGTCCAGTTGCCTTGAAAAAGCGTCTTTGGGGCAACTAAGGACACAAACAAACCCCCAAGTGGCCTCAACGACCCTCTAAAAGGATGCAAATGACCAGCTGCCTGCAAGGAATATAAATCCTCCCATTCCCCCACCATCCATTCAGAGCTGAAGAAGCTTCTTGGATGAGTAGCTAAATGTCTTCAAAGAAAAACCAGAAAGTCCAGTTGCCTCTTGAAAAAGCATCTTTGGAACAACTGAAAACACAGATTATTCTCCAAACGGCCTCAACGATCCACTGAAAGGATGCAAATGATCAGCTGTCTGCAAGGAGTGTAAATCCTTCCATTCCCGACCATCCAGTCAGAGCTGAAGAAGCTTCTTGGATGAGAAGCGAAACATATTCAAAGGAAAAACAAGAACCTCCACTTGCCACTTGGAAAAAGCACCTTTGGGAACTCCCTATATAAGGCTTTAGGATCATAGGCTGGAAGGGAGTTTGGAGGTCATCTAATCCAACCCCCTGCTCAAGCAAGAGACCCTATGCCAGTGTTGGCGAAACTTTCGGATGGGACGGGAGCATGTGCGTGCGGTAGCGCCAGAAACCGGATCGCCGGGGAGCTGCTGTTGTGGTTTCTGGCACTCCTGCTCGCGAGAAGACCAGCTGGGCGGCGCGCATGTGTGTGCTGGAACCTGGTAGAGCAACAGGCGATGGCTGGCATGCCCAGGGGTGGAAATCCAGCAGGTTCTGACAGGTAGTGGAAATTCCGAGTAGTTCAGAAAACCAGTAGCGGAAACCAGTAGCGGAAATTTTGAGTAGTTTGGAGAGCCGGTAGCAGAAATTTTGAGTAGTTCGGAGAACCAGTAGCAGAAAATTTTGAGTAGTTCAGAGAACCGGTAGCAGAAATTTTGAGTAGTTCGGAGAACCGGTAGCAGAAATTTTGAGTAGTTCGGAGAACCGGTAGCGGAAATTTTGAGTAGTTTGTAGAACTGGCAGCGGAAATTTTGAGTAGTTCGGAGAAGCGGAAATTTTGAGTAGTTTGGGGAACTGGTAGCAGAAATTTTGAATAGTTTGGAGAATCAGTAGTAGAAATTTTGAATAGTTCAGAGAACCGATAGTGAAAATTTTGAGTAGTTTGGAGAATCAGTAGTAGAAATTTTGAGTAGTTCAGAGAACTGGCAAATACCACTTCTGGCTGGCCTCAGAGTGGGGTGGGAATGGAGATTTTGCAGTATCCTTCCCCGGCCACACCCACCAAGCCACACCCACCAAGCCACACCACGCCCAGCAAGCCACGCCCACAGAACCGGTAGTAAAAAAAAATGAATTTCACCACTAGGCATGCCCGGAGAGATGGCTCTGTATACTACTTTTGACACGTGTGCCATAGGTTCGCCATCATTCTGGACAAATGCACTAGTCTCTTTTTGAAAACCTCCGGTGATGGGTCGCCCATAAGTTCTGGAGGCAAGCCGTTCCACTGATTCATTGTTCTCACGGTCAGAAAATTTCTCCTTCGTTCTGGCTTGGATCTCTCTTGGTTTCCGCCCCAATCGGTCTATTTCCCTTTCCAACATGCTCCACAAAATGTTTTCCAAAGGGTAGAATGTGAAAGCTCAACCCTCTGCCAGCATTTCCCAATTGGTGTGTCCCTCCCCCCCCCCGTCCCGCTTCCCTTCTCCCCTTTCAAACGCCAGCCAAAAACACACATTTGCGTCCTCTCCGAATCTCTTTTCGCTCCTGGCCTGGTTCATTTCTCGCCATCCATCCGGCCTTTGATGCTCCCACGAACGTTTTTAAATGGATGAAGGAGACTTGGAGGAGTGGGAGGTTTGCCCAGAGTCATTTGGCAATGGGATCCTTAGAAGAGAAGGCGGGGAGAGGCCACGGAGAGGCCCCCTTTGCAGCTTAAGAGCCCTAGGCAGGATGAGTGCATAAAAAACCCTGCAAAAATCTGCCTGAACATGAGTTAAATGTGACGGGAGCATCTCACTCCCTTGCATCCGGTGTTAACTTCATTCCTAATCTTTGTCTAAGCCTTCTCCTGAATGGTTTTGAGGCACCAAGCGTGGAATTGGAGAAGGGAAGGGTGGAAAGGTTCCTCAGAGACCATCTAGTCCAGCCCTTGCTGAGGCAACATCTAACAACATCCCAGAGAGATGGACCTCCAGCTTATGTTTTAGCGTTTCCAATGGAGTCCACCATTTTCTGAAGAGTTCCATTGCCAGACAACTCCTACAATGAAGTTTTTAAGAAGATGTCGGATAACCATTTGTCTATTCTATTCCATTCCATATTTTCTATTCTATTCTATTCCATATTTTTTATTCTATTCTCCATTCCATTCCATATTTTCTTTTCTTTTTTATTCTATTCTATTCCATTCCATATTTTCTATTCTATTCTATTCTATATTCTATTGTTTTCTATTCTTTATTCTATTCTATTTTCTATTCTGTTTTCTATTCTATTCTTTCTATTTCTATTCTATTCCTTATTTTGCTCTATTATATTCTATTATTCTATTCCTAATTTTGCTCTATTCTATTCTACTATTCTATTCTATTCTATATTTTATTGTTTCCTATTCTTTATTCTATTCTATTTTCTATTCTAGTCTGTTTTCAATCTGTTTTCTATTCTATTCTTTCTATTTCTATTCTATTCCTTATTTTGCTCTATTCTATTCTATTATTCTATTCTTTCTATTCCTTATTTTGCTCTATTCTGCTCTATTATTCTATTCTTTCTATTCTATTCTATCATTATATTCTATTCTACTCTGTTTTCTTTCATTCTATTCTATTATTCTATCCTATTTTCTATTCTATTCTATCATTATATTCTGTTTTCTATCATTCTCTTCTCTTCTATTTTCTCTTCTCTTCTATTTTCTCTTCTATTTTCTCTTCTATTTTCTCTTCTCTTTTCTATTATATTCTGTTTTCTATCATTCTATTCTATTTTCTATTACATTCATTTTCTATTCTATTCTGTTTTCTATTCTTTTCTTTTCTTTTCTATTCTATTCTATTCTATTCTATTATTCTGTTCTGTCCTGTCGTGTCCTGTCCTGCCCTATCCTATCCTATTCTATCCTATCCTAGATCTTCCGCACAGTTGTGGTTTTTCTTTCACCAAATATCTGTTGTTTTCCGCAGATCAGAATACAAATGGGGTAGATCCCAAGTTTTGGCCTCCAGAACATCCTCCTAGGGCTAAAAGCAGCTGAGAAAAGAGAAATCTAGCAGATCTCCTCAGCAGATCAATCTAGGATCAGCTGCGGAGGATGGGAGACGAGAGAGCCTCTTCGCCCATCCCAGGAGGGAGCACCCACCCACCCAGTTGACTCAACCATGCCACGAAATTCTTGTCCATCTTGATTGCACAAGGCCACTGATCCCGCTATTGGAGAACTTTGGATGAACTTGCTTATGGCTTTGCTGTAATGATTCCAGACATACGTTCAAGCATGCCAGGACTAAAGCCTGAGGGGTGTGTGTGTGGGGGGGAGGAGGACTGGGGAGTGGGGGGGTAGAGAGATTTATGAGGAGGGGTGGGAGAAATTGAAGCTTTCGAACGAGACACAACTTGGCGCTAGTTTAACTTGGGAAATTAGAAGGGATTGGAAACAGCTTCAAGGGCTGGAGGCATTTCCCTCTTCTCCCTGTATTCTCTCCCCCCACCCCACTTACACACACACACACACACACCAGACCCAGATGCTGAGCTGGCTTAATGTGACAAATCGTCTCTTTACCTAGTTTGAGTGGTGGAAACGCTCCGGTTTCCCGTTGGACAGAGCGGTTTGGAGAGGGTGAGGGCTCCAGTTTGGGTTTGATGCTGGTCTGAATGGCAAATTGGCCGCAGGTGAGGGAGGGAGGGAGGG